>NC_057760.1:3637406-3647284 GCF_004010195.1 Chiloscyllium plagiosum
AAACAACATAATGATCCTTTCCCATTCTACTTCATGTTCAAATATTTCCTCAATGCACTTATCCCACTCAATGTACATATCCGTTTATGTGATTAACCTTGGGAAGCTATAAAATAGGAAGTGCAGTAGTCCTTTTGGACGATGGAGTTTTCTACCCAATTCAATATAATGATGGCTAGCCCTTTATTTCCACACCGTGCTCTTGCTCTCTGCCCCACCCCATCCTTTTAGTGTCACAAAATTCTTATTTACATTCAGTGTCGTGGCTTGCAGGTGCGAAAACATTCCCCATGTTCACCAATCTGTAAGTGCAGACATTTATTCTCATTTCAGTGCAGAGTGCATTGCCTGTACATGGTACTGTGCCCATTGTTTTAGACACCACAGCCTCGGGAATTATCACCCCTGCTTCAAATCTGTCTCACCCTGTCAGAGTTTTATATATTTCACTGAGATCTCCACACCTTTTCATAAAGCCCATGGAATAAAGGCCCATTCACCCCAAACTCTGCTCCCACAACAAGCTTGTTATTCCAGAGGTCATTTTGGTCATCCTTCGCTGCTCTTCCTCGATGTCAGGTTTGTCCTTTATGAGGTACGGAGATCAAAACTGCCCACAATGCTGCACAATGTTCGAGATGGGGGTCTCCCCATGCGCCTGTACAGCTGCACTGAGACACCCTTACTCCGGGATTCTGATACTGGGAGATTCAGTGATGGTAACACCATTGAATGCCAAGGGGCAGTGGTTAGATTGTATTTTATTGATGATGGTCACGGTCTGGCATTTGTGTGTCGTCAATATTACTTGCAACATTCTCATTCCTGATGAAGGGCTTATGCCCGAAACGTCGATTCTCCTGTTCCTTGGATGCTGACTGACCTGCTGTGCTTTACCAGCAACACATTTTCAGCTCTTGCCACATATCAGCCTGGATACTGTACAGATCTTGTCGCATTTGGACATGGATTGCTTCAGTTTCTGAGGAGCCACAAACGTTGCTGAACATGATGCATTCATTGGCGACCATCCCCACTTCTGACATTATAATAGAGGGAAGGTCATTGATGAAGCAGACCTGAAGACACTTGGGCCTAGGCCACTGTCCGAGGGATTCCTACAGACTTGTCCTGGAGCTGAGTTTATTGACTTTCATCAGCCATGACCATCTTCCTACATGTCAGGTATGATCATAACCAGCAGGGACTTTGCCCCGATACCCATTGATTCCAGTTTTGTGAAGGCCCCTTGATGCCACACTTGGTCGAAGGCAGCCTTGAGTTAAAGCCCTGTCACTCTCACTCCACCTCTGGAATTCAGCTGTTTTGTCCATGTTTGAACCACGGTAATGAGGTCAGGATCTGAGTGGCTCTGGGGGACCCCAAACTGGGCGTCATTGACCAGGTTATAGCTGAGCAAGTGCTGCTTAAAAGTATTGACACCTTCCATCACTTTACTGATGATCGAGAGGAGACTGATGGGGTGGTAATTGGCTGAATTGGATTTGTTCTACTATTTATATGCAGGAGATACTTGGGTACTTTTCCACACAATCGGGTAACTGTCGTTGTTGTAACTGTATTGGAACTGTTTGGCTATGGAAGTGGCAAGTTTTAGAGCACAAGTTTTCAGTACTATTGCCAGAATGTAGTCAGTGTATGTACCCTTTGGAGTATCCAGTGTCTATAACCGTTTCTGGATATCGCGTGGACTAAATGGAATTGCTGATGACTGGTAACTGAATTCCTGAGGACCACTGAAGGAGGCCAAGATGGATCATCCACTAAGCATTTCTGACTGAAGATTGTTGCGTATGCATCAACCTTATATTTTGCACTGAAGTGCTGGGCTATTGCATCATTAAGGATGGGGATACTTGTGGAATCTCCTCCTCCAATGACTTGTTTAATTGCCCCTAACGTTTCTCGACGAGATGTGGCATAACTGCAGAGCTTAGATCTGATCCGTTGCGTTTTGGGATCACATAGCTCTTTCTGTCACTTACTGCTTATGCCGTTTGACACACAAGTTGTCCTGTTTGGTGGCTTCAATAGGCTGACACCTCATTTTCAGGTTTGCCTGGTGCTGTCCCTGCCATCCTGGACACTACATTGAATCAGGGTTGATCACCTGGCTTGATGTGTAACTGTATTGGAACTGTTTGGCTAGGGAAGTGGCAAGTTCTAGAGCACAAGTTTTCAGTACTATTGCCAGAATGTAGTCAGTGTATGTACCCTTTGGAGTATCCAGTGTCTATAACCGTTTCTGGATATCGCGTGGACTAAATGGAATTGCTGATGACTGGTAACTGAATTCCTGAGGACCACTGAAGGAGGCCAAGATGGATCATCCACTCAGCATTTCTGACTGAAGATTGTTGCGAATGCATCAACCGTATATTTTGCACTGAAGTGCTGGGCTATTGCATCATTAAGGATGGGGATACTTGTGGAATCTCCTCCTCCAATGACTTGTTTAATTGCCTCTAACGTTTCTCGACGAGATGTGGCATAACTGCAGAGCTTAGATCTGATCCGTTGCTTTTGGGATCACATAGCTCTGTCTGTCACTTACTGCTTATGCCGTTTGGCACACAAGTTGTCCTGTTTGGTGGCTTCAACAGGCTGACACCTCATTTTCAGGTTTGCCTGGTGCTGTTCCTGCCATCCTGCACACTCCATTGAACCAGGGTTGATCATCTGGCTTGATGGCAACTGGTGTGAGGGGGATATGCCAGACATGAGGTTGGGCTGAAGTACAATTCTGCTGCTATCAATGACCCACGACACCTGATGGACACCCAGATTTGAGCTGCTAGATCTGTTCGAAGTCTGTCCTATTCAGCACCGTGATAGTACCACCCAAAATGGTGGAGGTTATTCTCAATGTGAAGGTGTGCCTTTGCTCCACAATGACTATGTGATGATCACACTTACGGATACTGTCATGGACAGATACTTCTGCAACTGGTAGTTTTGTAAGGCTGTGGTCAAATATGTCTTTTCCCTCTTGTCGGTGCCTTCACCACCTGCCATAGACCGAGTCGAGAAGTTATATCTTTTAGGAACCAACCAGCTCAATTAGTAATGCTGTTGCCGAACCACTCTTTTTGTGGACATTGCAATCCCCCACCAGAGTACATTTTGTGCCTTTGCCTCCCTCCAAGTATTGATCAGCATGGAGGAGTACTGACTCATCAGTTAAGAGAGGCTGGTACATGGTAATCAGCAGGAGGTTTCCTTTCCCATGTGTAAACTAACGCCATGAGGCGTCATGGGATACAGAGACACTGTTGAGGACTCCCAGAGCAATTCCCTTCCAATTGTATCCCACTGTTCCACCTCTTCTGCTGTGTATGTCCTGCTGCTGAGACAGGAGATATCCAGCGAAGGTGATGGTGTATCTGGAATATAGTCATACTCACAGAATCATACCATGTCAGGCTATTGCTTGACGAGTCTGTTTATTTCTATTCACTGTTTCCTGCCAGCTGTCCCATTCTAGAAGAATGTCCATATATTCGCTCGAATCCACTAAGATTTGATTTTGCAAACTGGGCTTGGAGGTTTATCAACATTTTTCTGAAAATCATCGTGTTTTACATCCATTGCTTCTCTTTCATTTGTCTCCCAGTCTGTTTCTTAAACATAATTCACATTTCATAAATCTATGTTAAATTTGTCTATGACCATTACTTTCAGTCCCAATAATTTCTCCCAAGCCATTTACTTACTATGTTCTATTTTCCATGTAATATTTCGTTTTCCACACCAGATTTGTTTTTTTTTCTGGTATTGTCAGAAAGTTCTGTGAAGACAGAACTAAAATAGTAGATTCATAGTTTTGCCATTTCCCTGTTTCTCATTCTCCATTCTCTGGTTTCAAACTGGAAGGACCCTGCACTGTTTTTTCATACTTCTCACATTGACATAATTTGACAAGCTGTAACAGTTCACTCTTATAAACTTTGTGAACATTATCTTCAGAAACCCATCAGTTCCTGTCTTAAGCTGGTCAATAATTGAACTTCCACATCACATACTCACAGGAGCATAGTCTCTGTGCCAATAGAAATACAGCATGATATATATTGGCCCCACTTTCCAACACCAGGCCCATAGCCTGGAATGTTATGACACTTCCAAGTGCTCATCGAAGTACTTTTAACGGTTGAGAGGTTACCCGTGATAACTCCCCTTTCAGGAAGTACATTCCAGACCCCAACACTCTCTGGGTGGAAAAAAAGTAATCTTTAAATCCTCTCTGAACCTCAAACCCTTCACTTTAAAAATGTGCTCCCTTGTTATTGACATTCTGTCTAAAAGGAACAGCTGCTGTCTATCTACCCTGTCCATGCCCCTCGTTATCTTATCCTTCTGAATCACATCCCCCGCAGCCTCTCTGTCCAAAGTAAACAACCCGAGCTTATCCAGCCTCTCTCCATAGCTGATATGCTCCATCCCAGGGAACATCCTAGTGAATCTCCTCTGCAACCCCTTCAGTACAATCACATATTTCCTGTAATGTGGGTCCCAGAACTACATATAGTACTCCATCATGGACTAAACAAAGCCCTGTATAGCACTTATAATCTATGCCCTGATTAATAAACGCTACACCCAAGGTTCAATTCTTAACTAGTTCCATTACTAGTTCAGTCACATTCAGGGATGTGTGGAAATACACCCTCTGAGCTTCCTATTGTGCTGCCAATCATTGTGTACACCCAATGTCTGGTTCCTCCTTCCAAAGTACATCACCTCATATTGATCAGGATTACATTACATCTGCCATTGATCTGCCCATCTGATCATTCCACTTGTATCTTCCTGCAAAATCAGACCTTCGTCCTCACTGCCAATCACCCGGCCAATCTTTGTGTCAACCACAAACTTATTTATCACAACTCCCACCACTCCACCCCCACCCTCCCCCCACAGATGCACATCTATACCATTTATGAATGCTACAAATAATAAGGGACACAGCACCGATCCCTGTGGACACCAGCGAACACTGGTCGCCAGTCACACAAACAGCATTCTCCGATCTCCCTCTGCCTCCTGACACTAAGACAATTTTCGTTGCAACTTGTAAAGTTATCCTTCATACTGTGAGATTTTAGTTTTTTTTTCAGCTTCCCATGTGGAACTTTGTCAAAGGCCTTGCTGCAAAATTAAATAAGCGACCTCCTCAAACTAATTCAATCAAATCCACTAAATGTGACTTATCTCTGATAAGGTCATGATGATTATCCCTGATCAAACCTTGCCAATTCTGATTGGAATTCAATTTTCTCCTTCCCTATTTTCTCCAGTAGTTTCCCTAACAATGATCTAATACTCGCTCGTCTATAGTTCCCTGGTCTATCTCTACGACCCTTACTGTGAATTTGGAATCATATTAGCTGCTCCCCAGTCCTCTGGCACCTCCCCTATGGTCAGATTCTAATTAAAATTTCCAGTCAGGGTCTTTCCTCCCTTGATTCCAACAGTATCCAGAGCTGTGGATTGGTCCAATTTTATACCAGACAAAGCCTCAAACCCCTGTTCGTAATTTACATCAATCTCTTCAAGAGCTTTCCAGTCCATCTTCTCGAATTCTGTACCTGCATCCTCCTTCTCTCAAGTAAAACAGCGGTGATAGTCTCATGTCGCAATCTATCAATGTTCTACGGATTGACACACTGATTGCCCCTTTGGTTTCTAATTGACACTAACGGTTGCTGATTATTCTGTTCTACTTGTATGCGTAGAATATCATGGGATTCTGCCTAATCTCGCCTGCTTGCGCTTCTCCATGTCACTCTGTTATTCTCTCCCCTCTATGTTTCTAAGTTTCACTACAATCACCTTTGATCTTTTGAAACTCGAGATCACAGGCTGAATTTCCCCCATAAGACAATCTTGCCATTTTAGGGATAAATCTGAAGAATACCTTTTGCAGTTCCTCTGTAGGCTGTATATTCTATCTTTGACTGGGACTCCAAATGGTACACAATACTTTAAGTTTAATCTCAGCAACACTCTATGCAGCTGACACACAACATCTTCTGTATTCCAATTGCATTCACATGAATGTAAACCTAATTTTTAGTTTCCTATTTGCATGTGTTCTTCCCAATTCCTTTCACTTTAACTTTTCTTATGATATCAGTGTGAGAGTTCTGAAAAGAAGGTTCTCCTGATTATCCAACTATACGTTCTCCCTTAGCTCCTCATTGCCTACGTCCACAAGAATCATCTTCAAACCATTCCAAAAAATGTTTGCCACTTATAGTTTTCCTTTCATCGATGCTTTATCATACTCCCCAGTTTCGTCATTACCTTCTATATATCCAGTAACACGTTCTTTGTAATCGAGCCCAACAGACCAAAGATTACAAGTTACTGGTCTGTAGTTCACCACTCTCCATCTTCATTCTTTCTTAAACTGGCGGATAATATTTATAACCTTTGCCTTATCCAGATTGGCTAAATATCTTTCTGGAATGTATTGGAAACTATTGTGAAAATCTGCGATGCACTCAACATGTCTACTACTGAAATTCTTGTATGAAGTACATCTGATCTGTCAGATTTACAAATACTGTGTCCAGCTTCCTTTTAAAAGATGAACTCAACACTGATATGAATGATCTTAGATTTTACTTACATAAGTCCCATGGTCACTTGGTATTTCTGGGAAAATTTCTGGATATTCTGCCTTGAAGATAGGTACAAAGAAACAGTTTCTTTCCCCTGTGATTTCTCTGTTCTCTTTAATAAATTATCCTGTCCTCACACCCACTGTTCCACATTTGACCTTGTTTTTACTTTTGTTTCATACAGTGAAGTACGTTTTTTTTTCAGCAGACTTTATGCTTTTCTTTTGTTTGCATGCTTTTTTCCTCTTTTTCATTTTCTTCTCAGTTTCTTGGTCATCCGTTGCTGGGTCCTGCATTTCTCTGAATCCATTAGCTTACTACAACACTTGGCATTTTTCTAAGCTGCTTCCTTTGATCTAATAGGTAGTTGAAGGTGAGGCTGAAAGTGATTGGTCGGAGAGACGGGTGAACCAATTGATGGGAAGGAAGATGAACACATAGGAACGTTCAAAAGGGGGGACGGGGACGGTGCTGAGTTGGAAGATTGGGCTAGGATAAGGTGGAGTTAGGGGAAATAGGGAAACTGGTGAAATCTACATTCATCCCCTGTGGTTGGAGGGTCCCAAGGTAGAGGGTCCCATGCTTCGGGTGGTTAGGGTTTGTCGATGGAGGAGGTCCAGGACTCTCATGTCCTTGGCAGAGTGGAAAGGGGAGTTAAAGTGTTTCAGCCACAAGGCGGTGGAGTTGGTCAATGTGACTGTCCCAGATATCTTCTCTGAAATGATCCACTTGTCTCGCCAATGTAGATAAGACCACACTGGGTTTAATGAATGCAGTAGATGAGGCGTTCTGTCTCTCTTTCACACCTATCACTTTCACCCTCACCTTCATCTACCTATCGCATTCCTAGATACCTCCCTCCTGCCACACCCCCTTCTCACTTACCTCTCAGCCCCCTTGACCCATAAGCCTCATTCCTGATGAAGGGCTTATGCCCAAAACGTCAATTCTGCTGCTCCTAGTATGCTGCCTGACTGTGCTTTTCCAGCACCATGCTCTTCGATACTGATCTCCAGCATCTGTAGTCCACACTTTCTCCTCACACCTACAGGGTTTGCATGATTCAGATTTATAAAGGTTACTTCAAATAAAACAAAAACTATCGTGTACTCAAACAGCATAAAAGAAAACCAATGCATTGTGGTCACTGTTCCCAAAAGGTCCTTTATAGCAAAACGTTTAATTAGATCTTCTAATCATCCAACACCAATTACTAAATAACCTGGCAAAATGTTAATGCAAGCCATCTAACACATGCTCATGAAATCCATTATTCCCAGCATTAGCTTTCAGTTGGGTTAACACAGTTTAGCTATAATGTAAAGACTACATTATTACTGCAGTAGCCACAAGTGTCTATATCTCATTTTCCTGTTTTATAACCTGCCCAACATTTGCATTGCAGCATTCACGTTGATATATAACTCCCATCAATGTTTGCTCCTCCTTGCTGTTATTACGCTCCACCTTACAAGATTCTGTAGAATCTGAGCGAAGTGGGCTTTGGGAAGATTAATGGTAGAGATCATCTCGCCACATCATTTATGTTCTTCTTAAGCATCATTGTGACATTTTCTCCAGATCTCCCGTTATGCTAATGCAGTAGAGAAATACAATGATCGTTCACCAATGCTCTGTATTTCCCCCAGAGAGCTGAGACAGCTCTAACTCGGGTGGGAACCTTACAGCAGGGTGATAAAGCATTGCTGCTGCTGTACGGGATCTTAGTGAGATCAATCTGGAGTAGTGTGTACAGATTTAGTCTCTTCAATGAAGAAAGGATGTTGTTATATTGGAAGCAGCTCACAGATGGTCCCCTCAACTGATTCCTGCAATGAAGGTGCTCGCTTATAATCAGGTGATTATATAAAGGATGATCAGGTTGATCAAATAGCCATTGGAGTTTACAAAAAATGAAAGAAGATCTTATTTCAACATAGATTACAGGAAGGAGTCAACAACTGAAGAGAATTACACAGATAATGGAGGAATCCATTCTGTTCACCAGCCTGTTACACAGGAACAACAGAAGGATATTCAGGCCTTTGACCCTGTTACACCAGAATACAATGAGGCTATTCAGCCCCTGGAGCCTGATGTATATTTACAGGAGGAGGGAAATAAGCCCCTCGAATCTATAACACTGGACCCAGAGTCAGCCATGCAGCACCAGTGTCCAGTTACACAGCAACAGGATCAGTCCATTCAGCCACCTCAAGTCCGTAACATAGGAACTGGAAGCGGTCACACAGTGACTGGAGATTTGTTACACTGGGATAACAGGAGGCCATTCAGACCCAGCGAGCCTGTTACAAAGGAATTGGAGAAGGATAAAAATTGTGTGAGACTTATTTCATGAGAAAGGAGGAGATAATTCAGTCTGTTGTATGGGAACAAGATAAGACCAATCGCTCCCTTGGTCCCATCTCTGGGATACATGAGGAGACCGTTCAGTATGTCCACCGATTATGGAGAAATATGACAAGACCCATCAGCCCCTCAAAATGTTACACAGCAGCGGGAACATTCCATAATCCCCCACCCCTCTAACGCATCAACAGGAGGAGGTCATTCTGGCCTTGGAGATGACAACATGGGAACACTAGAAAGACTTCATCTCATCAATGTTGTACACCAGTAGGATGATGAGTCCATTCAGCCACACATGCCTCTTACACAGCAATTGGAGCAGATTTATTAAAACCTATTGCCCATTAAACAGGATTTCAAAGAAAACGTGAAGATTTTTGAAAGGGAAGAACTTATAATGACGGAATACATTATGGAGTTAAATGTAACAATAATCTGTTGTAATTTAAGGCAAATTATTAGACTCCATTGTTGAGGATATTTGCAAACTTAAACCACCAACTATCCGAGTCAACATGGTTTTTCAAAGGACAAATCAAGTTTGAAGTGTTTTCTTGAATTATTTAAAGATCTGATAGACAAGGTGGATGGAATCGTGGAGATGGAATATTTCTCGTCTTCCAGAAGGCATTGGACGTGTCGCTTCTCCAAAGAGTAAATGGTAAGATCAGACAACATGGGTTTAGGAGTAATTTATTAGCTTGAATAGAGGATTGGTTAACCAACAAAACGCAGTCAGATGAATTAAATGTGTCATTTTCTTTTGGAAAATGCAATTTGTTGGGGTGACATAGATTTCAGTTCTCATGCCTCAACCATTTGTGATCGATATTATTACTCGGTTGACGGGATAGAAAATAC
>NC_057760.1:3652030-3655652 GCF_004010195.1 Chiloscyllium plagiosum
CCCAGTTTGCTATAGACCAACTAGACTGCCTCAAACTATTTTAAGAGGGTAGCGTAGATGCCCACCTTTTCTTATTTTAAAGGTAGATGTGAAGTGGGTGTTCCAGACGTGATGCTTCTAGTCAAACCACTCACCATTAAGTAAAACACAATATACTTAAACACTCTAGTGAAAATCCATACACAATGAAGAGGAATTTAGAAGAATTTAACTATTGGAAACCTTAACCAAATAATGGATACAGTACCTTCTACAAATGAACTGTTCCAATATACTAACATTTCATACACATCCCTTGGCAAAAGGAACATTCAGACATACATTCTTGCATACAGTTCTCCAATCCAGGAGGAAACAAAATCAAGTCAGGTTTCAGAGAAAGTAGCAGCTGGGGATAAGTTACTAGGCCGTTGTTACTGTTATTCATTAAAAACCCTAAAATCGTCGAAAGTTATTTAATTGAGCCGTTTTCAGTAGGCAGTTTTGCCTTCAAGATCTCTTATTTAAAGAAAGGAGAAAATAATCTTTTATTTTGAAGTGACAGCATTGTCACACAATTTAGATGTCTGTTCCATTACTTCAGGGGCTTCCTCGTGCTACTGATCCCAAGGTCACCTGAGAGGGACAAATACAGCTACAGACCAAGTTACAAGGATGTGTCTCATAACTTCTGAAACACACCTGTCCATGGACCATCACATGGGACATACCGGGAAGTGAACAATAGCCTGACACACACCATTTCACTGTTTCTCAGCTTCACAATGCCAGCACTCGATACACTAGGGAACCAAAACCCAAGGCCAGAGAAAGATACAGAGGGACAGAAATTTTACATTAAAGACAGAAACAGACAGTTAATCAACTGAAATGATATTGTGGAAATATGGGGAAAAAGACAGGGCAGTGGGACGAACTGGAGAAGTGAGATCTTCGAGAGTAAAATAACAAGAATGAGAACATTGAATAAAGGCATTGTCAGATCAGCTGGAATGGTTTGTTACATCAAGTTCTGAATCTGCTTCACAGAACACCACAAACAAGATGACAGCCCAGCATGGGGAGCTGTGCAGAGCATGCTAGTGTGTTGCTCAGTAAACTGCACTATCTGCCCAGCATGGAGAGTATTGCAAACTTTACTATCATAAACTCGCATCAGATAACTGTCTACAATGGGAAGGTTTGCTCTCTCTGCGTTTGTGTGTGTGCTCATCAGAAACTGAGAGAGAGTGCGTGTGTGTGCGCGATTGGCGTGCTGGAATACGAAACTCATTGTGGAGGAAACTCTTTTAAATGCGAACAACTGGCAGGTTTTTGGATAATCAACAGAGAGAACGTGAGAAGTTTCATGGACAGATGAGATAAAGTGTTTGAGAATGTTAAAATAAAGGCATTACCAGACACAATACATCGACGTGAACATGAATGACAGATGGATGGGAGTTTGGTGTGAGTGGCGATCAGATTTGCTTCGGCAGGCTTGAAGCCGAGAGTTTCATCAGCAGATTATTGTCTTCTTTGCAAATGTACTTCATAGCTCAAAGTTCAAACAGCAGATGGAATAAACCAGTGAGATACATTCTGGAGTGATGAATATTTCAAGTTAGAAATGGTCAGGGCATGATGTCAGGAATCAGCTCATGGTCAAAGGGATCATCCACAGTTGTGACTTGTCTGTTTTCAGCCGCAGACTTTGGACAGCGATGGGATGGAAACAGTAGAAGGAAGTGGGAGTTTCTAACCAGAACAGTAAACAGTGACCTCCATGTTCTTAATATTTAAATAATGAAGGCAATGATACAATGCATTGTGGTTCTCCACTGAAATTGAATAGGTCAACATAGGGGCACATGAGTAATACTGCCAGAGCAGAGAGGGAGACAGTAATTGAACACGTTCATTGATGTAGTTATTAGTGTTCTGTGGAGTGAATATCTGGATTCAGAGTTTCAACAGGAACAATAATAGCGACAAGAAGTGTAGACTATATGAAAGAACGATAATACAGTCATAACTGGTTTATAGAAAAAATATCTGGACAGTGACACTTACCAGGGACACCAACGATAGCCAGTAAGGGAACATAAAATATTTAATAATGAGAAGAACACAATAGATCCGAAATGATAATGCCAACCCATCATAATATGTCGAAAGAAACCAAATATAATAGGGTAAACCCCTCGCCATTGTAGGAATATTCCAGTCTATTGTTCTCAGATTCTGATCCATTGTTGGAACATTCCAGTCCATTGTTCTCAGATTATGATCTCTCCTCTCCCTTCCTCTGGATCTGCTGATCCCTCTCAGTGCTGTGGGTGATGATCCAGCTCATGTTATGATATAGCACATTGAACGGCGCCCATTTATCATTAAAAAATGGAAACACTCCACTGGGATAATTAGAATCTATGAAGACTGGCCTTAATCACAGTCATTGAACGAATAGGCTCAGTTAACCAGTTCCAAACATCACTTTACATATCACTATAAAAAGGAATATTTACTGGGATTGGATGGAATGGATGAGGGTTGCTGAGTGATGGACCATAAATCTTTCAATCTTTTTAAACCTTTTTTCCTTGTACATGAGAGTATTAATAGAACACTGCAGGGGTCTATATATATTCCATTTTGTTTATTAAAGGAGGCAGTTGTAAAATAACAGATCGGCTGCATAAAAAAAATTCGGCTGGGCAAGTTTCTAGATACCTTATGAAAACGTACGGTACGTATTGACCATTGTGAGGCTACTCCTGGTTTTAATACCCTGTTATCAAACCTTTTCATAAACTTGTGACAGAGCATTGAGACTGCTGCTCAGGAACAGGCTGAAACAATTCTGTCCCTATAGTGTTCTGTGGAGTGAATATCTGGATTCAGAGTTTCAACAGGAACAATAATAGCGACAAGAAGTGTAGACTATATGAAAGAACGATAATACAGTCATAACTGGTTTATAGAAAAAATATATGGACAGTGACACTTACCAGGGACACCAACGATAGCCAGTAAGGGAACATAAAAATATTTAATAATGAGAAGAACACAATAGATCCGAAATGATAATGCCAACCCATCATAATATGTCGAAAGAAACCAAATATAATAGGGTAAACCCCTCGCCATTGTAGGAATATTCCAGTCTATTGTTCTCAGATTCTGATCCATTGTTGGAACATTCCAGACAATTGTTCTCAGATTAGGATCTCTCCTCTCCCTTTCTCTGGATCTGCTGATCCCTCTCAGTGCTGTGGGTGATGATCCAGCTCATGATATGAGATAGCACATTGAACGGCGCCCATTTATCATTACAAAATGGAAACACTCCACTGGGATAATTAGAATCTATGGAGACTGGCATTAATCACAGTCATTGAACGAATAGGCTCAGTTAACCAGTTCCAAACATCACTTTACATATCACTATAAAAGGGAATATTTACTGGGATTGGATGGAATGGATGAGGGTTGCTGAGTGATGGACCATAAATCTTTCAATCTTTTTAAACCTTTTTTCCTTGTACATGAGAGTATTAATAGAACACTGCAGGGGTCTATATATATTCCATTTTGTTTATTAAAGGAGGCAGTTGTAAAATAACAGATCGGCTGCATATAA
>NC_057760.1:3656152-3665978 GCF_004010195.1 Chiloscyllium plagiosum
TCATTGCATTATCTATAAACCTCAACCAGTTGGTCTGACCAGCACAGCGATCTGTGCAGAGATCGCCCATGAATTAATTTGCAAACCTGGAGCAGTTACCCTCCAAGTGAGTATAACTGTGTACCCCACCCCAGTGCGTTTATCTGTAACCCAGGAGCAGTTACCCTCCCATCATGTAGAACTGTGTACACCACCCCAGTGCATTGATCAGTAAACCAGGAGCAGTTACCCTCCCAGCATGTAGGACTGTGTACACCGCCCGAGTGCATTGATCTGTAAACCAGGAGCAGATACCCTCCCAGCATGTAGGACTGTGTACACCACCCCAGTGCATTTAAGTGTAAACCAGGAGCAGTTACATTCCCAGCATGTAGGACTGTGTACACCAGCCCAGTGCATTGATCTGAAAATTGGAGCAGTTACCCTCCCAGCATGTAGGACTGTGTACAACTCCCCATTGCATTGATCTGTAAACCAGGAGCAGTTACCCTCCCAGAATGTAGGACTGTGTACGCCACCCCAGTGCAATGCTCAGTACCACTGTGTTAGATCATTGCCCAGCGTGGGGAAACTTGCAGCCCATGCTGGAAGTGACAGGATGTGCAGCTCCCATCTATTTACAGCTCCATCTCTCCATTGTGCCATGTCAAGGGGATGTTGTGGGTGTGAACATCACTGCCAGAGAGAAATGGCAGGGGAATCAGTTTAAATATCACCACATGAGAGGGGTTTGGGAAATAGTCAGAGATGGGGAGACTGAGAGACAGTGTCATGGAAGGATGTGTTCCCAGGTTTCAGAATGCTGAAAGGTAGACACTTTGATAGCATCCTGTAACATGAGCCTGTCTTCCCAGGAATTATGGGAAAAAGTGATATTGGTGTGAGGTCAGATGATGGAGGGTTTTGGATGAGCATTTGTTCTACAGCTTTGTTAATAGAGTCCTTCATGTCTGGAGGTACACACCATCACCGAGATGTCCCTGGATATTCCATGATCACTGACACTGGTGCCATCTTTAAAAGCCCAATGGGCACACGATTGAGCTTTCTCAGCTTGGAGCGGCCTTGCATAGTTTACCCCGAACATGGCAGATAAGGGACAATTACACCACGGTTTGTCAACAGGGACACGGAGGTCCTGGTGGATGGGTTAGTACAGAGGGGGATCATTCTTTTCCCAGAGGGGGCGACACCACCAGACCCACCGAGCATGGCTGAGCTCACCACCCAACTCAGTCCAGTATCTGCAGTCTGAAGAAATGTCCAGCAATACAGGTCAAACATCAATAACCTTCCCCGCTCTGTCAGGATAAGGGTCACTATATTCTTTTTGCTCCCTCACACTCACAGTATATCTGTTACAGCACCGACCCTGAGCAAAGCTCATGGTCCACCACTCTCACTTGCTGCACCTTCTCTCTCTGTCTCTGTCCCTCGGTCTCTCTCTCTCTCTCTCCCCCCTCGCTCCCCCCTCCCTCCATTTAACCCTCACACTAATAACACTGCATGGATACAACACTGTGGACTGACTCCCACCGGACACCTCACCATGACCAGCTCCCCACCTACACGAGCACTAACAGCAGGGCAACCCACTCCCACCCTCCTTCTCTCCCTCCCCTTCCCCCATTCCAGGAGAAACAGCCTGGAATAGGACAGAAAGGACCAAGCCGGGTGGTGGAGTGTCCGATATCCGTTCCCTCACCCCCCTCCCCCCGCCATGTGGGAGGACCCTGGTAGGAGCCGGAGAGGACAGGGACGCATCGTGTAGAGATTCTGAAACATCCACGTCCCACCGACCGAGTAAGGAGCAATGTTCTGTGAAGGGCAATTCTCACTTTAAACCCACTGGCAGCTCCGTTTGCCCCCGGCACAAGTGAAAAGCTGTGGCCCTGCTGCCATCTCCCTTTTGTGTCGAGCTGGTACAAATGGAATCCCCACGGTCTCGGTGGGCAGCAGGGTGGGCTCACAACACATCGTCACCAGCACCTCCCAGGAAGGGAGCACAGAGACTCCCTCCTACACCTCCCCCTGTAAACAGCTCAGAAACTGAAACTAATCTGTGATAGTTACTGTTATCCCCACTTATCCTGATATCTTCAACAATCTGTGCTCATATACACCCAGCGCTCACTTCTCCTGCACCCCCTTTATAATGGTACAGCCTGTTTTAAACTGTCTTTCAATGTCCTTCCCACCAAAGCGTGTCACCTCAAACTGCTCTGCATTGATCCCCATCTATCATAAACCTGAACACTACATCAACGTGTGATTGTCCTGTTAGAGTTCCACACTCTCCTCCATAGACTTCAGAGTTCTTCCAGGTTCGGTGCCATCTACAAACATTGAGATTGTTATAGCGTCACAGTCCCCATGAAACAACTGACATCCTGCCCCACATACACGAGTCTGAGCAAGTGAAATACTGATATATTCCTATGAACAAAGTCGAATAATGACATGTTGTCAATGGAGCAACAAAAGTCCTGACACACACCAGACGGAGCAAATGAAATATTGACAAACCACAGAGCAAAAGAATTCCGGATAGGTCCCACTTATCTATATTCATCAGGGTATAATGTGATGAAGTTGAAAGTGTGTTCTGTTTCATCAAAAGAGAGGGAATGCTGTTCTGAACTGAGAGCTTACAAGCACCTGTGGTATGGGAGGATGGCAGCCCCAGAAACAATATATTGCTATAGAGCTGGAGTCGGGTAATAAGCAGTTAAGAGAAAGAGATATCCAAAGTTGTGCGTAGTTGATGTAAAATGTTCACTTTCAGAGTGAAAAAATAAATTGATGTTTTTATTTAAACAGTGGAATTTGGCAGATCTGTCCCTCATATTTTAACAGTTTACGAGGCGAATTGAGCATTTCTTTATGTTTAGTTTAAGTTACCAGATGAGCTTCACGCCGTGCCCTCACCATTCCCGTGGATGTATCTGTGTGTCTCTGTGTGGGGCAGGTCTGGCAGTCTCTGTGGTGCTTAAAGTGATGCAATGCCACCCTCTGCTGGCCTCTACACGCCACTGCACAGGCATTGGCAGAGAGTGAAAACCAACAGGGATTCATTCAGAGATGGGGAGGGAGGGGGCAGCTGCTCACAGCACCAACCAAACTGATGTCTTATCCATGGACTGATCTAAATGTCCTTTAAACGTTTTAACTGTCCCTGCTTTCACCACTTCCTCTGGAAGTTCATTCCACACACAAGCCAGCTTCTGTCTAACATAATTACATCTCATGACTTTCGTAAATCTTTTTTCCTCGCACCTTAAAAATCCCTCAGTTTTGAATCCTCAACTCTGGAGAAAAGACATCAGCCCTTCAGCTTCTCTGTAACCCTCATTATTTTATAAACCGGTGTAAAGTTACCACAGAATCTCATATTCTTCAGTGAAAAAAGTCCCAGCCGATCCAGCCTCTCCTTGTTGCTCAATCCCTCCTTTCCCAGCAACATCCAGGTTAATCTCTTCTGAACCCTCTCCAGCTTAATAATATCAAGGTCAATAATATTAAAGTGAAGAGTCAAGGTATTTTCTAAGGGTACAGGGTGTCCAAAACTAGAGGACATAGGCTTAAGGTGAGAGGGTAAACATTTAAAAGTGACCTAAGGGGCAGCTTTTCACCCAGAGGGTGGTATGAGTGGGCAGGATGTCCAGGCTGGACACAGTATTCCAGAAGGGGCCTCACCAATGTCCTGTACAACCACAACATGACGTCCCAATTCCGATACTTCAAAGGTCTGTCTTATAAAGACAAGTGTGTTTAAACACATTCTTAACCACACTATCTATATGAGATGCACATTTTAAAGAATTAAACCTGACGGCCTTGGTGTCTGTACTACAACACTGCCAAAGGTTCGACGTTTAATTGTATAGGTCCTGTTCTTGTTTGATTTACCAAATCCAATACCTCACATTAGTCCAAACTAAACTCCATCTGCCACCCCTCAGCCCAGTGTGTGATATTACTGCCACCTCCCCCTCCCCCTTCAATTTTAAAATGCTCATCCCTCTCCAGGAAGCTTGCACACTCCGGCCTTGAGTTTCACAAAGACTCTGAGCTTGATTTGCCTTGTATGGTTAGGGGGAGGAGGGACAGATTGCAGACACAGTCAGTGGGGAGGAGAGGCTGGACAATAATCAGTGGCTTGGTATCATTTCATGGTTTTAGGAAAAGGGGAGTCGCACGTGAGAGTTGGGTAATACTGACCGGTGTTTTGGAGTCAGAAATTAAGTTCTTCCTTCGTCTCTGGTTGTCAGTAATAAATATCTATTTGAGACCCTTCATTGGGCAGAGTGTGTCTGCAGGATTTCTTTCCTTAATATTGCAGACGACAGATAATAGCAATTAAAGATGTTTATCATTAATTTCGATAGCATAGCAAGTACACTCAATATCTGACAGTTGAGACAAATATCTTGCATTTGTTTAATAATACAAAGTGGTTTGTTTTTGTAGTTCAGTAATGGTAACCTAATTATAATAAATCACACCAAGCTGAAAGTGGGCGCTTAAAATATGACCAAAATATGGGTATGGTAGTTATAGTGGGTTATGTCTCTGTCTCTGAGCCAGAGTTCTGCATTTGATTTTAATTCCTGAACTTGTGTGGTAGTGTTCCTAGCTCTGGACTAGAAGGCCTGGATTCAAGTCCTACCTGTTGCAGAGGTATGTCATAGCATGTCAGGACAGTCTGATGAACAAACACACAGGAGAATAATGTTGCAGTTGATGTGTATTGCTGAGTGATGCTAATATCCCTACTTCTGGGCACAAAGGTCTAGGTGTAAAGCCAACAGAAGTGTCTCATGATACATTTGAACAAACTGATTAAAATGGATTTAGAATTGTGACTTGTTGGAGAAGGAACAGGTGTCAGTACTGCATTTCAGAATTTCGGCCCGGGATGACTGAAAGTACAGCCATTCGTGTTGATTGAAGTCACATTTTGCAGCAGTAAAGGTTTATAAAATCAGAATGGTCATGGATAGGTTGAGTAGTCAGGGTTTTTCCCCATGTTAGGGGCGTCCAAAACTAGAGGGCATTGGTGGAATGTGAGATGGGAAAGGTTTTGATGAGGCTGAATAGGCACTTTTTCACACAGAGGGTTGTGTGCATATGGAATGAGCTGCCAGAGGAAGAGGTGGAGGCTGGTACAACTACAGCATGTAAAAGGCATCTGGATGCTGACAGACCTGCTGAGCTTTTCCAGCAATTTCTGCATTTCTTTAAAAAATTCATTCATTTTAACAAGGTATTCTGAATAAATTAAGCATTTTTTTTTAATGACGTAGGGACATATAAACATATCTTCAAATCGACCGAGACCATTTTCTGCTGAGGGTATGGCTCTGTATATGACAGCAGCAATGCTGCACCTACATGGAACAGGGAGCGTGATGGAGACATAGTTTGGACAATGTACAAGGAGACCTCACATGGTCCAGTTTGGGAGAGAATGACATTCCTGTGTGATTCAGCTCAGAGAGGGAGAAAATGTAATCTGCCTGAGAAGGAAAGGCCTATTGCACTTTCTCTCCTTCATTTTTCCTCATTTCAACAATGTGTGCGAGCCAAAAAAAATCTCTAAAGTCATCATTACCATTCTTATTTTTATGGAATCACTGCAGTGTTGAAAAAGGCCCTTCTGCCCAACAAGTCCATAACAACCTTCCCAACATTTACCCCTGACTAATGCATCTAACCTAGAAATCCCTGAACACTACAGACAATTTAGCATGACCAATCCACCGAACCTACACAGTTTAAGATGTGGTAGGAAACTGGATCACCCATATAGAAGCTCACACAGACAAGGGGAGAATGTGCAAACTCCACACAGACAGTCACCCAAGGCTGGAATCGAACCCAGTCCCTGGTGCTGTGAGGCAGCAGTGCTAACCACCGTGCTACCCTTTGGATGATCCCTGACCAGAATTCACTGGAATCGACTCAATGCCTAAAGCAAAGGGAATTCAGCCAAATCCAACTCTCCCAGAATGAAATCCCATTGCTAGCAGCTGGTGTGAGTACAATATCTTCAGAAGCAGAAGTCATGAGTTCCAATAATATCTGGACAAAGTTCTTTCAAGTTAAAATTGGTGTGTGTGTGTGTGTGTTTTTTTTTAGAAAGGGAAATATTGATTATATTATTGCAATACACAAACAGTTTGCCATTCATCTTTCCATCATAGTTTGAGTAACATTGCTCGGGATCATAAACGTGTTGTTTTAGCAGATTAAAGAAACTTGCCTGACTTGGTCCTAAAACTGACCCTGACCCAGTCTGAGACCGACATCATCTTCCATATCACAAACCTGGTTACATTTAACATTTGTTGTGAGCAGTGGAGGAGTGGGACTAGAAAAGTAAGCAGTGACCCAAAAAGTCGGGGAACTATAGACCGGTGAGCCTGTTGTCAGTGGTGGGTAAGTTGTTGGAGGAGATTCTGAGGAATAGCATTTACATACATTTGGGAAGGCAAGGGCTGATCGGGGTAGACAACGTGGCTTTCTGCATGGGAAATCATGTCTCATTAATTTGGTTGAGTTTTTTGAAGAGGTGACAAAGAAGATTGATGAAGGCAGTTTGGTAGACATTGTCTATATGGACTTCAGCAAGGTGTTCATTTAAAGAACAAAGAGCAAAGAAAATTTACAGCCTAGGAACAGGCCCTTTGCCCTCCAAGCCTGAGCCGATCCATATGTACTGTCTAAATCTGTCAGTCAATTCCTAAGCATCTGTATCCCTCTGCTCCCCACATACTCATGCATCTGTCCAGATGCATCTTAAATGAGTCTGCCGTGCCTGCCTCTACCACCTCTCCTAGCAACGCGTTCCAAACGCCCACCACCCTCTGTGTGAAGTACGTACCGCGTGTATCTCCCTTTAACGTTCCACCACTCACCTTGAAAGCACGATCTCTCGATATTGAATCCTTCACCCTGGGAACAAGCTCACCTCTATCCACCCTGTCTATACCCTCCATGATTTTGCAAACCTCAATCAGGTTCCCCCTCAATCTCCTTTTTTCTAGCGAAAATAAACCTAGCCTACTCAGCCTCTCTTCATAGCTAGTATTTCATTCTGATTGGTAGACAGATTAGTAAGTTTCACTCACGTGGGATACAGAAGAATCTAGTCATAATTGGCTTGAAGGAAGAGGGATATTTTTCAGACTGGAGGCTTGTGAGCAGCAGTGTGCTGCAAGAATCAGTGCTGAGTTCACTGCATTTAATCATTTATGTAAAGAATTTGGATGTGAATATCAGGCCCATAGTTAGAAAGTTTACAGATTACATGAAAAAGGTGTGTGTGTGTGTGTGTGTGTGTGTGTGTGTGTGTGTGTGTGTGTGTGTGTGTGTGTGTGTGTGTGTGTGTGTGTCAGTGTATTTAGAAAGGGAAATATTGATTATATTATTGCAATACACAAACAGCTTGTCATTCATCTTTCCATCATAGTTTGAGTTACACTGCTGTGGATTATAAACGTGCTGTTTTAGCAGATTAAAGAAACTAGCCTGACTTGTTCCTAAAACTGACCCTGACCCAGTCTGAGACCGACATCATCTGCCATATCACAAACCTGGTTACATTTAACATTTGTTGCAAGCAGTACAACCAGAACGCAATTAGATGGGATAAAAGGGCAAGGAGTGACAGATGAAGTTTAGTTTAGATAAATACGAGGTTTTGCATTTTGGGAACGCAAATCAGGGCAGAAATTATACACTTCATGGTAAGGTACTGGGGCGTGTTGTGAAATAAAGGGACCGAGGGCTGCAAGTACATTGTTCCTTGAAAGTGGAGTCGCAGGTAGACAGTGTGGTGCTGAACACATTTGGCACATTTGCCTTAATCAGTCAGAGCATTGAGTATAGGAGTTGTGGTGGTATGTTGTGTCTGTTCAGGATGTTGGTGAGGCCACTTTAAGAAAACTACGTACAATTCGGTTTTCTGCAGAAATGACTTACACACAGATGTTCTAGGACTGGAAGTCTGAGCTTTAAGGAGAGGTTAATTATGTTGAGGTGTTTTCCCCTGGAGTGTCTGAGATTGAGGGGTGACATTATAGAGGTTTATAAAACCAGCAGGGGCACGGATATTCTGAACAGCCACGTTCTGCTCCCCAGGATAGGGGAGTCCAGAACAAGAGAGCATAGACTGAAGGCGAGAGGACGAATGATTTAGAAGGGACCTGAAGATAAATTATTCAAACAGAGAGGGGTGTGTGTACAGAAAGTGCTGTCAGAGGAAGTGCTGAAGGTGGTTACAATCACACATTTAAAAGTATCTGAAAGAGGTGGGATATTGGCCAAATGCTGGCAAATGGGACTGGATCAGATTTGATATTGATCGGAGTGAACAGATTGGACTAACGGATCTGCTTCTGTTCTGCATGACTGTCAGATTCTATAAGAAGGATGACGAATAATTCTGAAAGGACCTTTCAAGTGGGAATTCTCTTCACTGGAAGTTTATCGTACCTCTATGTTCACATTGATTGAAAGCTGCATTAGTTAAATATTTGACAGAGATTTGACAGACAGGAAAGTGCAGCTGAGACACCAACTGATCAGCCACAATCTTAGTGCCTGGTGGAGAAGGCTCAAAATATCTAATGGCCCACTCCTGTTCCTCAGTCCCATGTTTCTGTATTCCATTCAGCCCCTAAAACCTGCTACACAGGAGCAGTTGGAGGCTACTTACTCCCATAACCTGGTGCACAGACACAGTGGAGACCACTCAGTCCCTCAAGTCTGTCACACACGCTTTGAAGTGATTTGGGAAATGTAATTGGAAAATCCAGGCACGGTATGAAAGAGGCCCCTCATCTCTCTTCACAGACCTTCTCCTCTCTCCAACTTGTGCTTAATTTGTTGGTCATATTGTAGACCCAGATTCACTGTGAATACAGCCCATATACCTCACCCAGAGATGGCTCACAAAATCATGTGATCTTCTTCACTGCAATATTCAATAACATAAAATTCATGAAAATTACACCCACTAACTTTCCAATAACAGAATGGGAGAACATCCGAATTAGGGGCAGCTCGTTCACTCCCCAAGCCTGCCTTGCCCTTCACTAAGATCATGGCTGATCTGCTCTCGGTCTGAAATTCTCTTTAATGTCCAATTCCTCATGGCCATCAAACTCTCTGACAGATCAATATCCATCTACCTCCTCTTCAAATACTTTCAGTCATCTAGCTCCCCGAACAGCCTTGAGAAGAGAAATCCTGACATTCAATACCACCTGTTTGAAGAAAACACTTGCTGCTCCGATATCATGGCCTATGGATGTGAACAAAAGAGATTGAGACAAGTGTTCAGGTAAAAATGACTGGCCCTGATATCAAGTGGTTGCCTTCTGTTGACATCAAGGAGCTGAACAAAACTGGACTTAATGGGAAACAGAGTAACCTCTCCAGTGTTTGGAGTCAAGCATGGCACAAAGGAAGATGTTCATCATCTCAGTCCTGGGTCACCTCTGTGCGAGATCCTCAGGGTAGTTTCCTCTTCACAAACAGCTTCAGCTGCTTCATCAATGTCTCCCCAACCCCACCCTCCACAACATAAGATCAGAAGTGGGGATGGTCACTGAAGATTCCACAATGTTCAGAACATTTTGTCCCCCCTCAACTCCTGAACTGGTCTGTGTCCATATGCAGCAAGACCCGGACACCATTGAGGGGCTTGTGTTGCTAAAGGGTTCATAACATTCATGTATCAGAACTGACTGACACTGCACATTGCCACAGTAAAACAAGAGTTAATTCAGTACCTCACGCTGGTTTCACAGGAATATGA
>NC_057760.1:3666980-3683152 GCF_004010195.1 Chiloscyllium plagiosum
TGTGAAGTCTGAAGAAGGCATCTTCCATCTCCGAGAAGACAGCCTGGTGTTGTCTATGTAGGGCAGAAGTGGATGGGAATGGCTACCTGTTTCAGATGGAACGTATTGTGGCTGCTGTTGGGGATTGTGAACAACATAACGTTCAGTACGGGTTCATATGCCGACTGCACAATAACGTGGGGAGAGTTAATTTAGGCATACAAACTATTAGGAAAGCCACGTTAGACTGATGAATGGATTCTCTATGTTCAAGTAATGCTGATCTTGTTCATGTTGATCTTGTCGAGTGCACGTCCTGTTCAGTGTAACCTGTATGCCTTACTCTATTTCCACCCTATGCTCTGTCTGGCCATGCTTACGATGATCTTCCTCCACTGCTCATAAATAAAGTGTTTCCCTGTACTGAGGTACACGTGGCAATAACTCAAACTAATCAATCCTGGGTAAAGTATGAAATTTCTCTCCCTGTCAATGTCTCTTTTGGAAATAAAAGAGACATTGCTGCCACTTCTCGTGTTTCAGTGTCACCATTTCTTCATCTCTCACAGCTCTACAGATTAAACACTCAGCTTATTCACTCTATCCTCATGTTACCATCATTCGTGTCTGTGGTAAGGAGATCATTCCTTACAAAGGAGATCAACTCTGTAGAGTGTGCCCCAAATGCTCTCTCAGCAAGGCTCTACAACAGCAGGAAGATGGCTTTACTTATGTACACGAATCATCTTACACTGAAGGACAGCATACCATTGACTGCAGCCATTACTTACACAGGGTTTGATTCGGAGCAGTCAGCATAGACTTGTGAGTGGGAGATCATGCTTCCCAAATTTGCTAGATTTCTTTGATGAAGTGACCAAGAAGGTTGATGAGGATAGAGCGGCAGGCGTAGTCTCTATAAATTTCAGCAAGGCCTTTGACAAGGTCCCACATGGCAGGCTGTTCCATCACGTGGAATGCTGGGGGAACTGGTCAATTCGATACACAGTTGGCTTGTTGGTAGGAAGCACAGGGTTTAATGGAGAGATACTTGCCAGACCGAAGGCTGGGTCCATTGCTGTTTGCTATCTATGATTTGGTTGAGAATGTACAAGGCATGATTAGTAAGTTTGCAATGACGCTAAAATAAGTGGGAGCGTGATCAGTGAGGACGTTTATCAGAAATTGCAGCAGGACCTTAAGCAGGTGATGAAGTTGACCGAGAAATGGCAAATGGAATTTAATATAGAAGTGTGAGATCTTGCATTTTGAAAACTCAAATCAAGGTAGGAGTTTCATGCTGAATGGCTGGGCCTTATGGTTTGCAGTGGGCAGAGAGACCTTGGCGTTCATGTGCATGGTTCTGTAAGAGTGGGGCTGAAAATGTGTTGCTGCAAAAGCGCAGCAGGTCAGGCAGCATCCAAGGAACAGGAGAATCGACCTTTCGGGCATACACCGTTCTTCAGGAATCTGAAGAAGGGCTTAATCCCAGAAACGTCGATTTTCCTGTTCCTTGGATGCTGCCTGAACTGCTGCGCTTTTCCAGCAACACATTTTCAGCTCTGATCTCCAGCATCTGCAGTCCTCACGTTCTCCTCTGTAAGAGTGGGGTCATAGTTAGACAGAGCAGTGAAGAAGGCATTTGGCACACCGGCCTTCGTCAATCAGGGCATTGAATATACAAGTTGGGAATTTATGTTGCAGTTATACAGGCCTTTGGTAAGGCCGCACTTGGAGTATTGTGTTCAGTTTTGTCACCTTGTTACAGGGAGGATGTTATTAAATTAGAAAGAATGCAGAAGAAATTTACAAGGACGTTGCCAGGACCCAATGGTCTTAGTTATATGGAACTGTTGGAAAAGCTAGGACCTTTTCTTTAGCGTATCGGAGACTGAGGGGGGTGAGGTAGAGGGCCATTATAGAGCTGTATACGATCATGAGGGGTATGGATAGGGTGAATGTGCTCAATTGGTTTCCAAGGTGTAGAGAATCGAGGACGAAAGGGGATCAGTTTAAGGTTAGGGAGGAAGGAATAAAAGGGAAATTGAGGGGGCATTTCTTTACATAGGGGGATAGTACATGGATGAGCTGCCAGCAGATGTGGTTGAGGGGGATACATTAACAACATTTGAAACGCATTTCGATAAATATGTGATAGGAAAGTGGAGTAGAACCAAACACCCAGAAAAGCTCGCCTCACCTCATAATCTGTTAAAATATGATTGACACAGGTCTCCTAAATTCCACTATTTAAACAAAAGTAACAAGTTAGTTTCTTAACTTTAATAGTGAACACTAAACAACAACTATTCAGAAATACAAGCCCCTCTTTTGTTAACTACTTACTAACTGACTGCATCTCTGTAAAAATATGCTGTTCCAACAACCCACATATTAAACATTACAATCTCAAGACCACACAGTCTCCATCTTCCCCGCTGTGTTCACTCTTCCAGCTGCTGATCTCCCTGGGTCATGTTTTGTTTACTGCAAGTAGGTTTGTCATGAAAATCTATCTTTGATAGAGAGTGTTTGAGATGGCCAGTTAGCACTTCTGCTCTACAGCAGTTACTCTGCTGTTGGATGGTAGTATCTCTCCCTCTAGTGTAAAAAATGCTGGGTTTATATACTCCCTATGATACAATAATTCTCACAATGTGATTGCTTTCCAGGTGTCCAAACAATAATATTCAAATTCCGTTGGCTTCTGGTATCCTGAGCGTTATTTAAACTCCTTGATTGCATTTGAATTGCTGTCAAAACAGCAACCAAAACTCAGGTATCCATTTCCCAGCTAATCATTGCATTTGGAACAGTCTGACATTTAGCTGGCATCTTTGGCTGTACTTTCTATTCAGCAAAACCCGTTCTGTCTTCAAGTGACCAGACATGCTTTCGGCTTCATAACGTCTCCCCCCTTCAGGATTAAAATATGAACCATCAGAATGAAAACATGGCTTCATTTCTTTTCCTCTAATTCTTAATCCCATTTTTACAAAAAGCAGAAGCATTAATCTCAGTTATACCATTCATATTAATTCTGCACACATATATAACACTAGAATAAGTCAAATGTTATCTACACTTCTTCCTTTAAATTCACGATAACACATCTGCTATAACATTTTTACGACCCATAGCGTACGCATTTTGTAATTTTAAATGCGGTAACATAAGACTCCAATGAAATAGTCTCATATTTTCGTCTTTAAATATCCCCCAAAAATACGAGAGCATTGTCGTTGTTGTCCGCAACTGTCTCCGACAATTTGTCATGTGAACATTAAAATACTGTCAGGCCAGTATGAAACTCAATCATTCTTTTTCAATAATGGGGATGTTGTATTTGTTTCTGGTGGATATTGAGCTTTTTCGATATGTAGCCAATTGGCCATTCAATTCCATCATCATCTTTCTGCATCAATACATCTCCGAGCCCTATATCCCTAGCATCAGACACAATTTTCAAAGGATTTCAAAATATTTGGTGCAGCTAAAACTGATGCAGTGATTAAATCTGCTTTAAAATTCTCAAATGTCTCCTGGCATTGTTCTGTCCAACACAATTCTGTGGTGCCAATACGCTGCTGAAGTTTGCAACAAACTTCCGATTGAATCCACTCAGTTCGAATAACTGAAGCACCTTTTTCTTCGAGGATGCTCGTGGAAATTCCTCAAAGCCCTTCGTCTTTGTATTCAATGGGGTCAACCTTCCATGTCCAATGTAATGTCCCAAGAACATCACCTCTGCCTTCGCGAATTCTGTTTTCTTTAAGTTTACTACCAGGTTTGCTTCTTGTAATCGTTCAACATGCTCTGCCAACTGTAACATGTGAGCTTTCAATCACTTGCTAAAGATCACTATATCATACGGATAAATGGCACAATTTGTTCATCTGGCCACAACTCTGTTCCTGAGTCTTAAACGTGGCTGAAGCATTATTTATTCACATGACATATTCGATAACGTTTTTGTCATATCTGGTATTTTTACCAGATAGTTTAATTGACTCAACATTTTTTTTAATTTGAAAGGGACCACTAAATCTGGTTTTAAAGGGATTTCCTATCACTGCTGGCAATGCTAATACGTCATCCCCATCTGCTTTACTCTATGTTGTGCCCTCTTCTGGTGCTGTTTCGCTGACTGACCTACTCAATGTAATCTCTCCCTCACCTGAAAAATGTGTTGCTGGAAAAGCGCAGCAGGCCAGGCAGCATCCAAGGAGCAGGAAAATTGACGTTTCGGGCATAAGCCCTACTTCTGAAGCCTTTCCTGAAGAAAGGCTTATGCCTGAAAAGTCGATTCTCCTGCTCCTTGGATGCTGCCTGACCTGCTGCGCTTTTCTAGCAACACATTTTTCAGCTCTGATCTCCAGCATCTGCAGTCCTCACTTTCTCTCTCCCTCAACTCAATTAGATAATCCAAGTGTGAGATCTCCGACTTCGGTCCTGTCAATTTATAATTAATAAATGTCCAAAAACCTCTCACTTCATGTAGGAATATGAACTGAAAGGAAGTAAACGGAGGAGATTTATTTGGGGCATCTTCGATGTTAAGCAATTTAAAGGGGCACCTTTATCCCAATCATTTGGCCAATCCTGACAGTACGCTCTCTCCCTCAACTCACTTAGATAATCCAAGTGTGAGATCTCCGACTTCGGTCCTGTCAATTTATAATTAATAAATGTCAAAAAACCTCTCACTTCATGTATGAATATGAACTGAAAGGAAGTAAAAGGAAGAGATTTATTTGGGGCATCTTCGATGTTAAGCAATTTAAAGGGGCACCTTTATCCCAATCATTTGGCCAATCCTGACAGTACGCTGTAAACATGATCTTCAGTGTCTGATGCTAACTCTTCAATGCTCCCTGGGATTCAGGATGGCAGACCCTTGATTTGAAGTGCTGTATGCCTAAGCTATCCATGACTTCCTTAAACAGCTGAGCGATAAAATGAGACCCTTGGTCTGACTGAATCTCTCTGGGTAGGCAACAGCGAGAAAAGAAAGCTACCAACCCCACCACCTCCCGTTTTGCCTTAACACTTCGTAACGGAATTGCCTCTGGAAACCTGGGAGACACATACATTATGGTCAGCAAATATTGGTTTCCACTTTTATTTTAGAAAGGGGAGCTACACAATTAATCATAACCTACAGGAAAGTTTCTTCGAATGCAGGAATTGGCAGTAAAAGTGCAGTTTTATTACTGCCTGTGACTTGCCTACCCTTTGGCATGTATGACATGTAAAACAAAAATTAACCACGTCCTTGTGCATTCCTAGCCACTAGAAATGCTTCTGTCCCTTAGCCTGAGTCTGTACACCTAGGTGAACACCTGCAGTTAGTTCGTGTGCTACCCGTAACACAGTATGCTACCGGTAACACGATCTAGTGCACTTCAGCCCATTTCCCTTCTGAACTAACCGATCGTTTCTCTCCACGTTCAGGTGTTTTCCTGCACCATTACATCAAACAGGGTGTCATGTCAGTTAACTGAATATCAACTCCTTTGTCTTTTTCTTGTTTTTTTTTTTCCTTCCTGCTGTACTTATGACAGTGGGATCTTGTTAGTACACAATGTGGAAAAATTCCTGGGTATAGTTCTTTTAACCCGTCAGTTTCCTATTTTTCATTTGACTTCTCCACCACAAGGGGTGTCTCTCCCACCTTGGATCCTGCTAAACCGTTCCCAAGAATAAAGCATATTCCTGGAACTGACAGTCTGTCACTCACTCTCACTTTTACTTCCCCAATCTTGAATTGGAACTCCAACCTGATGATTCTGTACCCCAACCTTAATTTCTGTCCCATTCCACCAATTATCACGCTCTTGAGTAACATGTCAGAAAGAGTGAAAATACTTCCATCTCTTACAATTAGGGGGTGAGAGAAAGTGAGATCTGCAGATGCTGGAGATCCGAGTGGAAAACTGTGGGGCTGGAAAAGCACAGCAGGTCAAGCAGTATCCGGGAGACAGGAGCGTTGACGTTTCAGGCACAAGTCCTTCAGCAGGAAAGTGGGGGGTAACGGAGGGGGAAGGGGGTTGAGAAATAAATAAGAGGGTGGAGGTGTAGCTGGGTGAAAGGTAACATGGAAGGTGATAGGTAGATGCTGTCGGGTGTGGTGATGATAGGTCGGAGAGGAGGGTGAAGTGGATAGGTGGTAGGTTAGCTGGACCCCTCAAACTATACAGCATCAACATCAACTTCACCAAATTCCAAATCTCCCCTCCCCCTACTTCATCCCAGATCCAACCGTTCAAATTAACACCGCCCTCTTGAACTGTCTTAATTGTCCATCGTCCTTCCCACCTACCCACTCCACCCTCCCTTCCGACATATTACTATCACTCCCTCCTACATCTTCCTATAGCCTTCCCAGTGACCCTCCCGCCAGCCCAGCTCCTACACTCCTATTTATCTTTCAGCCCCCTTGTCCCCAAACCACATTCCTGACGATGGGTTTATGCCAGATATGTCGATTGTCCTGATCTTCAGATGCTGCCTGATCTGTTGTGCTTTTCGGGCGCCTCACTTCTCAACTATTAGAGACTGAGCAGATCTCGTATCTCACAAAATTATGATTTGTTGTCGTTCCCCTCCCCCCCCTCCCCCCCCACCCCCGCCCTTTCTGAGTAAAGTTTATCCATAGAGGCAAATTCTTTAGAGAGATCAGGCACTGACTCCATACCTAGCCCCTGCCTCGGCTGTGCACTCTCCTGCAGCTTCTCGCCACCACTTGGGGTCTCCTTTACCAGGTTCACTAATGCCACTGGCTTAGCCTCTTTTACCAGATCTTTTCAAAAAAATGCCTTCCTTCAATGCCCAGCACTGTGTCCCCCAGCTTACAGCAGTGAAAACACTTTTTTCCCAGTGGCCTTCTTAAACCCTCAGCACTCTAATTTTAGGTGTTCCACTCCCTTATAGTGAGAACACCTGAGGCCTTTCACCTCCTTTCAATCCCCTTGGGCTTCTTTTTTTTTATTTGTGCTAAACTATTGTCAGCATGCTCTACTGTTCACTTTGCAGTGTAGGATCTCACCTTCTCCCAATTTCTGTCCCTCACCGGATGAAAATCCTCCCAGAAGCTACACTTCATCTCATGCACCAATGTATTTTACCTGCCATTTCTGCCGTACCTCTCACTTCTTGAACTTTCTATTTATTCATGTGAATTCTTACCGTCTCTGGAAGTGAGTCTTTAAACTCCTCCAGCAGAATAATCTCCCTTCGAGCCTCATAGGTCTTATCCAGTTTTAAGGCCAGCACCCATCTATCAAAATGACTGTGGTTAATTCTTTCAAACCAACATAAGTCTGACTTGGTCTCTATATTTCTGAACCTCTGTCTATATTCTTCTAGTACCAATGCACAACCACACAAAATAGCCAGTTTGATATCAGCATAATCTCTTGACCCGTCATCCAACAGCGCTGCACATAGCTCACTAGTTGTGCCCATCTGCTAAGTCTAAACTAGCATTACCCACAAGTTCACTGGACATACCATCAGCCGAGCCTTTTTTTTTTCAAATGAAATAAAAACAGATTTTGACATTTTTCTCACCAAGGTATGGCAATGTATTAACATAGCTGTATATACCCCGACGTTCTCCCTTCATCTCCATCCTGTTAATTTAACTTTCTTGTCTAATTCCCAACTTCTGAATTTCAAATTCTCTCTCTCTTTTTCCACTCTTTCCCTTTCTCTTTGTTCTCTCTCTGTTTCCGTCCCTTTATTCATCTTCTAAATCCAGTTGCCATATTTGCAATTTAAGTTTTTTATAACTCTACTGCAGTTGCCTGTTTCTATAACACACCAAAGTGCTTGACCAACACCATTACAATTTCAGATTTCCTTTTGTCCCTGGTTAAACCGAATTCCAACCGATTTGCTAATTCTAAAAAAAAGTCCTTCTGTCTTTCTAAACTTCCTTGGCAAATTTGGGAACCTCTTTAGTAATGTTAAAAGTCATTTCTCTCACTTTTAATTAAACCAACCACAAGTTAACAAAATTAAATGCATTTTCTGACCTGTTTTATTTGAAGATCTAGGTCACTAATTGCCACATGTTGGAATCTGCTGGGACCTTTTGTACCCCAAATCTGTTCAAATCTTTCCAAATCCCATACGGCAAGGCCGCAAAATGTTATGACATCAATGTTGAAACCCTTTGTTAATTAAAACCACATACCCAGAAAAGCTCTCCTCACATCATAATCTGTTAAAACATGGGTGACCGAGAACTCATAAATTCCACTAATTAACGAAAAATTACAATTTATATATATGCAAGTTAACTCGCTGAGCTTGAAGGTTTGTTTTCAGACTTTTCGTCACCATGACTAGGTGACATCATCAGTGAGAGTTTCGCTGAAGTGCTGGTGGTATGTACCGCCTCTCTATTTATAGGCCTTGGTTTCTTAAGGTGGGTGATGTCATTTACTTTTTTTTAATTACAAGAGAAGATAGATAGGATTTAAATTGATGTGTTTATTGATGGACGTCTTGTTAGAATACCATTCCTCGAAGAACGTCCTTGCGTGTCTTAGCATGTGCGTGTGTTGTTCCAGTCAAAGTGGTGCCCTTCTTTGTCTGTATTATGGAACATAGTGATAGTGGGTCATGTCTTTTGGTGGCCAGTTGGTGTTCATGTATCCTGGTAACACCACAACGGGACCATTTCAATCACGGAAAAAATGATTTTATATACACTGTTTAATAAATGTGTGTGTGCAGATAAGTAACATTTTTCACGTGTGCACAACACATTCTAAATAAACAACGGAGACACGGTTAACGAAAAATGATGCATATGATGTATATAATTTATAAAACATTAAAACATTATTTGATCCTCATTTAAATTGATATATTCCCCTTCTCTCAATGTTCTTTCCCTTTCTGGATTTCCCTACTCTTGTCTCTAATTCTTATCAGGATGTGTGTTATAAATTCTTGCTTCTGGTATCCAACTTATTTCAGTTCATCCCCTTTCTTCCAAGAATGAAATATATTGGCCTGTTGGGTTCTTTCCAAAGCTGGTGTCTGTCATATTATTGGAGATAAAATTTCTGGCATCAGACCCAGCATTTGAACATATTAATCTGTTGTACATGCACTGTACAAAGGACCACAGCACACACGAATTGCCAAAACATTGAGGGATGTACATCTACTTCTTTCAATAATCTAGTTTCCTCATTTTCACATTTCCTCATCTATATCTTCTCTCTCTTTCTCTCCTTGTAGCGAGTTAAGAAATTTACCAATTATTCTTCACGTGCCTTCTCTTAAAACATCTTCTTTCAATTTATATCAATTGCTCTCTTCTCGATGTAATGCGATTATAATTGGGCAAAGTAACTCCAAGACATTCGGGAGGAGCTGGCCAGAGTTAATTGGAAGGGGAGCCGAGCAGAGAAGACCTTGGAGCAGCAAAAGCAGGAATTTCTATGGAAAATTCGGAGGATATCAGAAATTTATCCCAAAGGAGATGAAACATATTCATTAGAGGGCAACGCAGCCATGAGTGGTCAGGCAAGTCAGGGACAGCATCAAACCAAAAGAGGAAACATACAATGTGGTGAAGATGATTGGGAATCCAGAGAATTCATTGACTCTGGAACTACATAAGGCTGGCACCACTGACACTACAGAACTCTAGATCATGGTCAGGGAGAGAAACAAGGAAACACATTCACCTCAAACACAGAAGATCGTATTACTCAAGGAAAAACAGGTTCAGATGAATTAAACAATTGAATTAAAATCAGTTAATTGGTTTTGGAGAATGTGCCAGATTGGAAGCATGACCCGGGGAGAGACCCTCAGCAGAATGAGAATATGAAAATTGAAGTATTTCCACAGTAGAAACCAGAATAGGTCACTGAGTACAGGGCTGATGGGTGAATGGGTCTCGATTTGAACTAAGGGACAGACAGCAGAATTGCATTGCAGACATTGCAGCTCAAAACTGCGTATTTATATAGTGCTGTAGACCACAGCAGCAGGACAAGCAGACCTGCATTCAACCACAGCCTGTAACATTTTGCCCGGGATAAGCTCCTCAGTCTGCCATTACCATCAACACGATCTATGGTTCAGTGACGAGTGTGGGTGAACATGTCAGGGTCAGAACCACGTGAACCTAAACCTGATGCTAACACATGAAAGCTACCACACTCGACCAAAAGATGTGATCAATGCTCCGCAGCCCTGCCACATTCAGTCAGAAATGGTGATGGACGATTAAACAAATGACTGGAGGAAAGGACCTCACAACTATCCCCATCCTAAATAATTGAACAGCCCTGTCCACCAGTGTAAAAGACCAGGGTGCATTATCTGCACCATCCCCAGCCAGAAGTGTCGAGTTGATGATCTACCTCACCCTCGTCATGATGCCCAAAGAATCACAGATGCCCGTGTTCAAACAATTTGATTGGCTGCACATGACATGAAGAAACAGCTGAACACAGTAGATACGATAAAAGCAATGGGACCTGATACCATTCCTGCTATAGGACTGAAGACTTGTTTTGCACAACAAGCCGTGTCCCTGGGGAAGCTGTTTCATTCCAGCTCCAACTCTGACATCTCCCTGGCAATGTGGAAAATTACTCAAATATGTCCAGTCTCCTAAGAGGGGAATAATTACAGTCTAACCAATTACTACTCCTCAGTCCCATCACGATAGACAAATTGATGGGAGTTCTTTTTGACAGAGCTGTCAGGCAGCACAGAAATAACCTGCTGAGTGTGGTTTCCGATCGGACCCCATGTAGAGATGGTGCTGATGTGGAAATGTCACTGGATTGTATGGAATATAAAGAACATGAGAGCATGGGAAGAGTTAAAGCATGAAGGCCACTGGCAATCTGTGGTGTGTGTAAGGTAAGGTGGAATAAGAATATTGGAATGTTCCTTCACTAATTATCAGAGTAAGTTTAAGGCTGAAAGGTCACTATGGCGATTAGAGATAACACAAGTAAAAAAGCTATTACGTATTATTATGACAATATTGGGACAATAAATATTTGGGACATGACATTAAATATCTAATTGCTAGTTTGTAGAGTTAGCTTGAGACAGGAGACTATTGTAACAGATGGAAAAGCAAAATATCTATTATGACAGGTTAGTCTGGAATTGAAGATCACTGAATTAGCGATAAATATCTAACCATGACATTAGAATAACATTAAGTAGAATGTACAACTGAAGAGATAATGGGAACTAACATCACTGGTTTATTGTGTAGCTAGAGTGAGGTACTGTGATTAACATAGTTGTACATGCTGATAAGCTAACAGAAACAGATAAAACAAATATATAAAAATCCACGGACCCCGAAGTTCGGGGGCATTCGAGAATCTGCTTTCTCAGTATCACGGATTTTTGTTTGAAAATAAGATCAACTCTTCAATGGTCTCGGAAACGGCCAAGCAAGACACTATATTGTATCAAACTGCTCCGAGGTTTAAAAGGATAAAACTGGAAGAACACCCGGACCCAGCCTCGGTACCGGAAAAAGGGAAATGGAAAGGCAGTCCTGTTGACCCTGCAGAGACCTCTTTCCTAACATCTGAGAACTTGTGACAACATTTGCAGAGCTTTCCCTCAGACTGCACATGAACATCGGGAAAGGAGGAGGTCATTCGATACATTGAGCCTTCCCCATTCTAGTTCATGTTCAAACATCTCCTCAATGCACTTATCCCACACAATAAATATATCTGTTAATGTGATTAACCTTGGGAAGCTATGAAATAGGAAGTGCAGTAGTCCCTTTGATCAATCGAGTTTGCTACCCAATTCAATATAATGATGGCTGGCCCTTTATTTCTACACAATACTCCTGCTCTCCCCTTATCCCTTTAGTGTCTCAAAATCCATGTTTATATTCTTGGTTTCCAGGTGCGAGCACATTCTCCAGGTTCACCAGCTGAGTGCAAACATTTAGTGTCAACTCAATGCAGAATGCCCTATCTGTACCTAATACTGTGGGAGCTTGTTTTAGACGTCCCAGCCAGGGGAATTATCATCCCTGCTTCCAATCTGTCATGCCCTGTGAGAGTTTTATATATTTCACTGAGATCTCCACTCATTTTCCTAAGCCCCATGGAATACATGCCCAGTCGCCCCAAACTCTGCGCCCACAACAAGTCTGTCATCCCACAGATCAGTCTGATCATCCTTCGCTGCTCTCCCTCAATGCCAGGTTTGTCCTTATCTGGTACGGAGACCAAAACTGCACACAATACTGCACAATGTTCGAGATGGGGTCTTATCAAAATCCTATGCAGCTGCAATGAGACACCCTTACCCCTGGACTCAAATCCTCCTGAAATGAAGGTCACACATCATTTACCTTCCTAAATGCTTTCTCTTCCTGCAATATTGTTTTCAGTGACTGGTGTATAGGGCGATCCAGATCCTTTTCAATGTTACAGCTCCCCACTTGGGGGTCATGTGTACACTGGTCTGTGTGCCAATTCCATGCCCAGTATTGACGTCTGGTTTCAGAACTGACTGTGCTGCAGGGACCTCGGAGGTTTTTGCGGACGGAAATAACAAAAAGAAGCATACGTCCTTTGTAGATCAACAAGTTTCAGCCAATCCCTTTTCAAACGATAGGCTGCCAATCTATTGTTCCCACCAAAGTACACACCGTCACCTCTAACCCACTTTGCTCTCCATCTGCCACGTATTTGCCCATTCACTTCACTTGTCTCAGTCACCTTGGAGCTTTTTTACAACCTCCTCACCCACTCACAATCCCACAGCCTTTAGTGCTGTCAGCAGGCTGGGATAGATTGTACCTGATTCTCGCATATATAATGGGTATTGTGAAAAGCTGAGACCCAAGCATCAATCCCTGCGTTATCAGCAACCTTCCTCTGTTAAAAGAATGTTTATCTAAAAATTTAATTATTTCATTAATCTAGGTGTCACTGGCTGGGCGAGCATTTGTTGCCTGCCCCTAGTTACCCTTGAGAAGGTGGTGATGAGCTGCCTTGTTGCACTGCTGTAGTCCACTTGCTATGGTTGACCCACAATACTATTAGGGAGGGAATTCCAGGATTCTGACCCAGTGACTTAAAGGAACGGTGATAATATTTCCAACTCAGGATGGTGAAGGGCTCGGAGGGGAACTTGAAGATGATAGTGTTCCCATACATCTGCTGCCCTTGTCCTTCTAGATAGACGTGATCGTGAGTTGGAAAGATGGTATCTGAGGAATTATTTCAGTGCAGCTTGTAGATAGTAAGAAACTGCTGCTGCTGAGCTTTGAATGTGGTGGAGCGTTGAATGTGTTGCATTGTGGATGAAGTGACAGTCAAACCTGCTGCTTTCTCCTGGATGGTATTAAGCATCTAGAGTGTTGTTGGGGCTGCACTCATCCAGGCAAATGGGGAGTACTCTATCACTCTTCTGACCTTATATTGGAATGAAGGTCATTGATGAAGCAGCCCTGAAGATGTTTGGGTCTAGGCCACTAACCGAGGGACACCTACAGACTTGTACTGGAGCTGACTTGATTGACTTTCATCAACCATCACCGCATTCCTAGGTGTTAGGTATGATTCTAACCAGCGGGGAGTTTGTCTCTGATACCCTTTGATTCCAGTTTTGCTAAGGCCCCATGATGCCACACTTGGTCAAAGTCGGCCTTCCTTTAAAGGGCTGTCACTCTCACCCCACCTCTGGATTTCAGCTCTTTTGTGCATGTTTGAACCACGGTAATGAGGTCAGGAGCTGAGTGGTTCTGGTCGAATCCAAACTGCGCGTCATTGACCAGGTTATTGCTGAGCAGATGCTGCTTGAAAGCACTGACACCTTCCAACACTTTACCGATGACCGAGCGAAGACTGATGGGGTGGTAATTGGCTGGATTGGATTTGTTCTGCTTTCTATGTATAGCTGATACTTGGGTTAATTTTCCACATAATCGGGTAAATGCTGTTGTAACTGTATTGGAACAGCTTGGCTCGGGCAGTGGAAAGTTCTGGAGCACAAGATTTCAGTACTATTGCCGGAATGTTGACAAGGTATGTACCATTTTGAGGATCCAGTGTCTCCAACTGAATCTGGATATCACGTGGACTGAATCGAATTGGCTGATGACTGGTAACTGAATTACTGAGGAGCACTGGAGGCGGCCGAGATGGATAATCCACTCAGCACTTCTGACTAAAGATTGTTGCGAATGTATCAAACTTATCTTTAACACTGAAGTGCTAGGCTCTTCCATCATTCCGGATGGGGATACTTGTGGAATCTCCTCCTCCAACGACTTGTTTAATTGTCCATAATTATTCTCAACTAGAAGTGGAAGGACTGCAGAGCTAAGACCTGAACCGTTGCTTGGTGGATCAATAAGCTCTATCACTTAGTGTTTTTGCTGTTTGGCACACACGTGGTTCTGTTTGGTGGCTTCACCAGGTTGACACCGCATGTTCAGGTATGCCCGGTGCTGCCCCTGCCCTCCTGCACACTCCATTGAACCAAGGTTGATCTTCTGGCTTGATGGTAATTCTTACAAGGGGGATATGCCAGGCCATAGGTTGCACTGGAGTACAATTCTGCTGCTATTTCTGACCCACAGCACCTTATGGCCACCCAGACTTGAACTGCTAGATCTGTTTGAAGTCCGTTTTATTTAGCACGGTATGATAGAGTACCACCCAATATGATGGAGGATATTCTCAATGTGAAGGTGGGACGCCAACCGATACTGGCATGGGCAGATATTTCAGCAACTGGTTGATTCGTAAGGGTGTGATCAAGTATGTTCTTTTCCTCTTATTGCTTCCTTCACCACCTACCATGGACCCAGTCGAGCAGTTATATCCTTTAGGATCAGACCAGCTCGATCAGTCATGCTGCAGCTGAGCTACTCTTGGTGGTGGACATTGAAATCCTCCACCCAGAGTACATCTTGCGTCCTTGCCACCCTCAGTGCTTCCGTCAAGTGTTGGTCAGCATGGAGGAGTACTGATTCATCAGTTGAGAGAGGCTGGTACATGGTAATCAGCAGGAGGTTTCCTTTCCCATGTGTAAACTAATGCCATGAGACTTCATGGAATACGGAGCCAATGTAGAGGACTCCTGGAGCAATTCCCTTCCATTTGTATCCCACTGTCTCACCACATCTGCTGTGCCTGTCCTGCTGGTGAGGCAGGAGATATCAAGGGGTGATAATGGCGGTGTCTGGGAGATAGTGATACTTACAGAATCAAACCTTGCAGACAATGTCAGGCTCTTGCTTGACGAGTCTCTTATTGCTTCCTTCACCACCTACCATGGACCCAGTCGAGCAGTTATATCCTTTAGGATCAGACCAGCTCGATCAGTAATGCTGCAGCTGAGCTACTCTTGGTGGTGGACATTGAAATCCTCCATCCAGAGTACATCCTGCGTCCTTGCCACCCTCAGTGCTTCCTTCAAGTGTTGGTCAGCATGGAGGAGTACTGATTCATCAGTTGAGAGAGGCTGGTACATGGTAATCAGCAGGAGGTTTCCTTTCCCATGTGTAAACTAATGCCATGAGACTTCATGGAATACGGAGCCAATGTAGAGGACTCCCGGAGCAATTCCCTTCCATTTGTATCCCACTGTCTCACCACATCTGCTGTGCCTGTCCTACTGGTGAGGCAGGAGATATCAAGGGGTGATAATGGCGGTGTCTGGGAGATAGTGATACTTACAGAATCAAACCTTGCAGACAATGTCAGGCTCTTGCTTGACGAGTCTGTTTATTTCTATTCACTGTTTCATGCCAGCTCTCCCATTCTAGAAACATGTCCAGATATTCGCCCCAATTCACTCAGGTTTAATTTTGCAAACGAGGCTTGGAGCTTTACCAAAATGTTTATGAAAATCCAAATGTGTTACATCTATTGCTTCTCTTTCATTTGTCTCCCAGTCTGTTTGTCAAACAGAATTCCCATTTCATAAATCTATGTTAGTGTTGTCTATGACCATTACTGCCATTCCCAATAATTTCTCCTCAACCATTTACTTATTATGTTCGACATTCCATGTACTAGATCCTTTTCCCACACCAGACTTGGTTTTCCTGGTATTGTTAGTACGTTCTGTGAAGACAGAGCTGAAGTAGCAGCTTCATAGTTCTGCCATTTTCCTGTTCTCCACTCTCCATTCTCTGGTTTCAGAATGTA
>NC_057760.1:3683652-3704286 GCF_004010195.1 Chiloscyllium plagiosum
GGAACTAGTGGGACTTGAACCTGGTCTTCCAGAGTCTTAGGCTGGGACACCAACAGTCCTTGCCTGATCTCTACAACAGCAACTCTTTCCCTCACCCCATCTTACCCTCTTACTCCAAACCACTCTTCCTCACACCAGCCTCTCGCCACTATTCCCTCCCACCCCTCAGTCCCCTTCCATCACACTGTCCATTCATGCTGCTGAAAAGTCTCTCTCTGATAACTTACTGTACTGTTTGGGTGAAAGGTTTTCACACTCTCACCTGGATGAGCAGATCTGTTGAACTTGCTGTGGGGTCAATGCAAACGTAACAACAGCTTCCTCAAACCGCTGCCCATTACTTGATACTGTATAAAAAGAAAGCAGAAAGGAAACAATAGAGATACCAGCTCATAATCATCAACAAATAATACCGGCCTGTGAAACTAAAAGATAACAAAGAACCAGGGACGCTGGAACTCTTGAAACGTAAACAGCAACTGGAGAAATGCAGCAGGTCTGGTAGCATCTACAGAGAAAAACCAGAATTAATGTTCCCAGTCTAGTTTTAAGAAATCTCCCTTCCCTTCCCCCATCACACTGGCCCTCTCTGCTCTCCCCTTCCTGCCCTTCACAGCTTCCTCCTCCCCTGTTGCTCTATCTTACTGACTGACTTGGAGAGAGGTCAAACCTGTCCATACTGTTAACACAGCACCATGTATGGGTGTAAGCAATTCTGCACATGCTGCAACATGGGGACTTCGGTCCCATTTTCGTTCTGGTCTTTATAAAATACATGTCATCTGATATTGCAGTTCTACAAAATTTGTCTCAGTTGGCTGGACAGCCAGCTTATGACGCTAAGAGATACCAACAATATGGGCTCAATTCCTGCAATGACCGAGGTCACCATGAAGGACTCGCCTTCACAGTCTCTCCCGTTACCAGAGGTGTGGGGACCCTCAGGTTAAATCACCACCAGTTGCCTCTTGTGAATGAGTGAGCATCCCTATAGTCCAGTAAGACTATGGCAACTTTACTTTTACCTTGCCTTTAGGCCAAAGAGCAACCCAACAAACTCTGGCCATGCCGGGTACAGGATGATCACTGGCCAACAATATTGGCTCTTCCAATTCCATTGATTTCCCCTTCCCTCCCCTCCACCCCACACTCCACGTTCCAGACCATTTGTCACCATGGCTTTACCTAATGTGGTCGGTTTGGTCAGCTCATCATAGATGTCATAAAATGGCAGTCTCCTCATTTTGACGTCTGGATGCACTGGAGGCGACAGATGTTGTAAATCTAATTCTCGCTTGGGAGTGAGCATGCTGAGAGGAGACAGCAGTGGGGACACCAAGGCCGAGGCAGCAGAGGTACTGTAGTGAAGCTGTGGGTTGCTGCTGAGGGCCAGCGACGCACTGGCTGAGGGGTGAGCTGCGGCATTCTGGACAGACAGTAAAGGCAACTCCATGGTGGCGTGGCTCTTGCGTGGGAAGCGGCGCCTGTAGAGCTCTTTGATTTTCATGTGCACAGCTGGACTGCAGCCAGACTTCAGCATGTACAGCACTTTGGTCAGCAGCTCGTGTTTACGGCCTGTCTTATTCCGGCCAGAGAATCCCAGCAGCACTTGGAGTTCCGACACTCTAAAGCTCATCACCATGTGCTGCAAAACAAAGAAGCTGTTTGAGTAGGGACTAGGTAGGCCAGAGAAGAGTGGGGAAAAGGTGGGGGCTGCAGAACCGGAAATGGTTGAGTGTCAGGGAGGGGCGTCAGGGGAGAGTGTAATTTATCAGGGTGACTGACAAGATGCCAGGGAAATGGAGGAGGGGGGGGCTGTGTGGGTGTTGGTAAGAGTGACTGTTGGGATGTGGGAATAAAAGCTGGAGATGATGGCAAGCAGTTGAGGAGCAGGAGGTATGGGATGAGGGAAGAGGTTGGCACATCAATGAGGGGCCAGGGGCGCCTATTGGGGAGGGAGAGGTGGTGGTGGGACACATTGGGTGTGGGGAGTGAGTAGAAGGCAGGCAGTGGGGCAAATAGAGTGACAGTGGGTATCTGTGCACTTGGGCATAGGTTGAGATGCATCAGTGGAGAGGGCGGGTGTCAAAAGAGGGAGGGATGTTCTCAGTGGGAGGTGGGGCAGCTGGGGATTGCGGTTCTATGGGGTACGGCCGTTGGGCGCGCGGGTGTATGAGAATGACGGAGTGGGCGGGGTCTATGGGGTACGGCCGTTGGGCGCGCGGGTGTATGAGAATGACGGAGTGGGCGGGGTCTATGGGGTACGGCCGTTGGGCGCGCGGGTGTATGAGAATGACGGAGTGGGCGGGGTCTATGGGGTACGGCCGTTGGGCGCGCGGGTGTATGAGAATGACGGAGTGGGCGGGGTCTATGGGGTACGGCCGTTGGGCGCGCGGGTGTATGAGAATGACGGAGTGGGCGGGGTCTATGGGGTACGGCCGTTGGGCGCGCGGGTGTATGAGAATGACGGAGTGGGCGGGGTCTATGGGGTACGGCCGTTGGGCGCGCGGGTGTATGAGAATGACGGAGTGGGCGGGGTCTATGGGGTACGGCCGTTGGGCGCGCGGGTGTATGAGAATGACGGAGTGGGCGGGGTCTATGGGGTACGGCCGTTGGGCGCGCGGGTGTATGAGAATGACGGAGTGGGCGGGGTCTATGGGGTACGGCCGTTGGGCGCGCGGGTGTATGAGAATGACGGAGTGGGCGGGGTCTATGGGGTACGGCCGTTGGGCGCGCGGGTGTATGAGAATGACGGAGTGGGCGGGGTCTATGGGGTACGGCCGTTGGGCGCGCGGGTGTATGAGAATGACGGAGTGGGCGGGGTCTATGGGGTACGGCCGTTGGGCGCGCGGGTGTATGAGAATGACGGAGTGGGCGGGGTCTATGGGGTACGGCCGTTGGGCGCGCGGGTGTATGAGAATGACGGAGTGGGCGGGGTCTATGGGGTACGGCCGTTGGGCGCGCGGGTGTATGAGAATGACGGAGTGGGCGGGGTCTATGGGGTACGGCCGTTGGGCGCGCGGGTGTATGAGAATGACGGAGTGGGCGGGGTCTATGGGGTACGGCCGTTGGGCGCGCGGGTGTATGAGAATGACGGAGTGGGCGGGGTCTATGGGGTACGGCCGTTGGGCGCGCGGGTGTATGAGAATGACGGAGTGGGCGGGGTCTATGGGGTACGGCCGTTGGGCGCGCGGGTGTATGAGAATGACGGAGTGGGCGGGGTCTATGGGGTACGGCCGTTGGGCGCGCGGGTGTATGAGAATGACGGAGTGGGCGGGGTCTATGGGGTACGGCCGTTGGGCGCGCGGGTGTATGAGAATGACGGAGTGGGCGGGGTCTATGGGGTACGGCCGTTGGGCGCGCGGGTGTATGAGAATGACGGAGTGGGCGGGGTCTATGGGGTACGGCCGTTGGGCGCGCGGGTGTATGAGAATGACGGAGTGGGCGGGGTCTATGGGGTACGGCCGTTGGGCGCGCGGGTGTATGAGAATGACGGAGTGGGCGGGGTCTATGGGGTACGGCCGTTGGGCGCGCGGGTGTATGAGAATGACGGAGTGGGCGGGGTCTATGGGGTACGGCCGTTGGGCGCGCGGGTGTATGAGAATGACGGAGTGGGCGGGGTCTATGGGGTACGGCCGTTGGGCGCGCGGGTGTATGAGAATGACGGAGTGGGCGGGGTCTATGGGGTACGGCCGTTGGGCGCGCGGGTGTATGAGAATGACGGAGTGGGCGGGGTCTATGGGGTACGGCCGTTGGGCGCGCGGGTGTATGAGAATGACGGAGTGGGCGGGGTCTATGGGGTACGGCCGTTGGGCGCGCGGGTGTATGAGAATGACGGAGTGGGCGGGGTCTATGGGGTACGGCCGTTGGGCGCGCGGGTGTATGAGAATGACGGAGTGGGCGGGGTCTATGGGGTACGGCCGTTGGGCGCGCGGGTGTATGAGAATGACGGAGTGGGCGGGGTCTATGGGGTACGGCCGTTGGGCGCGCGGGTGTATGAGAATGACGGAGTGGGCGGGGTCTATGGGGTACGGCCGTTGGGCGCGCGGGTGTATGAGAATGACGGAGTGGGCGGGGTCTATGGGGTACGGCCGTTGGGCGCGCGGGTGTATGAGAATGACGGAGTGGGCGGGGTCTATGGGGTACGGCCGTTGGGCGCGCGGGTGTATGAGAATGACGGAGTGGGCGGGGTCTATGGGGTACGGCCGTTGGGCGCGCGGGTGTATGAGAATGACGGAGTGGGCGGGGTCTATGGGGTACGGCCGTTGGGCGCGCGGGTGTATGAGAATGACGGAGTGGGCGGGGTCTATGGGGTACGGCCGTTGGGCGCGCGGGTGTATGAGAATGACGGAGTGGGCGGGGTCTATGGGGTACGGCCGTTGGGCGCGCGGGTGTATGAGAATGACGGAGTGGGCGGGGTCTATGGGGTACGGCCGTTGGGCGCGCGGGTGTATGAGAATGACGGAGTGGGCGGGGTCTATGGGGTACGGCCGTTGGGCGCGCGGGTGTATGAGAATGACGGAGTGGGCGGGGTCTATGGGGTACGGCCGTTGGGCGCGCGGGTGTATGAGAATGACGGAGTGGGCGGGGTCTATGGGGTACGGCCGTTGGGCGCGCGGGTGTATGAGAATGACGGAGTGGGCGGGGTCTATGGGGTACGGCCGTTGGGCGCGCGGGTGTATGAGAATGACGGAGTGGGCGGGGTCTATGGGGTACGGCCGTTGGGCGCGCGGGTGTATGAGAATGACGGAGTGGGCGGGGTCTATGGGGTACGGCCGTTGGGCGCGCGGGTGTATGAGAATGACGGAGTGGGCGGGGTCTATGGGGTACGGCCGTTGGGCGCGCGGGTGTATGAGAATGACGGAGTGGGCGGGGTCTATGGGGTACGGCCGTTGGGCGCGCGGGTGTATGAGAATGACGGAGTGGGCGGGGTCTATGGGGTACGGCCGTTGGGCGCGCGGGTGTATGAGAATGACGGAGTGGGCGGGGTCTATGGGGTACGGCCGTTGGGCGCGCGGGTGTATGAGAATGACGGAGTGGGCGGGGTCTATGGGGTACGGCCGTTGGGCGCGCGGGTGTATGAGAATGACGGAGTGGGCGGGGTCTATGGGGTACGGCCGTTGGGCGCGCGGGTGTATGAGAATGACGGAGTGGGCGGGGTCTATGGGGTACGGCCGTTGGGCGCGCGGGTGTATGAGAATGACGGAGTGGGCGGGGTCTATGGGGTACGGCCGTTGGGCGCGCGGGTGTATGAGAATGACGGAGTGGGCGGGGTCTATGGGGTACGGCCGTTGGGCGCGCGGGTGTATGAGAATGACGGAGTGGGCGGGGTCTATGGGGTACGGCCGTTGGGCGCGCGGGTGTATGAGAATGACGGAGTGGGCGGGGTCTATGGGGTACGGCCGTTGGGCGCGCGGGTGTATGAGAATGACGGAGTGGGCGGGGTCTATGGGGTACGGCCGTTGGGCGCGCGGGTGTATGAGAATGACGGAGTGGGCGGGGTCTATGGGGTACGGCCGTTGGGCGCGCGGGTGTATGAGAATGACGGAGTGGGCGGGGTCTATGGGGTACGGCCGTTGGGCGCGCGGGTGTATGAGAATGACGGAGTGGGCGGGGTCTATGGGGTACGGCCGTTGGGCGCGCGGGTGTATGAGAATGACGGAGTGGGCGGGGTCTATGGGGTACGGCCGTTGGGCGCGCGGGTGTATGAGAATGACGGAGTGGGCGGGGTCTATGGGGTACGGCCGTTGGGCGCGCGGGTGTATGAGAATGACGGAGTGGGCGGGGTCTATGGGGTACGGCCGTTGGGCGCGCGGGTGTATGAGAATGACGGAGTGGGCGGGGTCTATGGGGTACGGCCGTTGGGCGCGCGGGTGTATGAGAATGACGGAGTGGGCGGGGTCTATGGGGTACGGCCGTTGGGCGCGCGGGTGTATGAGAATGACGGAGTGGGCGGGGTCTATGGGGTACGGCCGTTGGGCGCGCGGGTGTATGAGAATGACGGAGTGGGCGGGGTCTATGGGGTACGGCCGTTGGGCGCGCGGGTGTATGAGAATGACGGAGTGGGCGGGGTCTATGGGGTACGGCCGTTGGGCGCGCGGGTGTATGAGAATGACGGAGTGGGCGGGGTCTATGGGGTACGGCCGTTGGGCGCGCGGGTGTATGAGAATGACGGAGTGGGCGGGGTCTATGGGGTACGGCCGTTGGGCGCGCGGGTGTATGAGAATGACGGAGTGGGCGGGGTCTATGGGGTACGGCCGTTGGGCGCGCGGGTGTATGAGAATGACGGAGTGGGCGGGGTCTATGGGGTACGGCCGTTGGGCGCGCGGGTGTATGAGAATGACGGAGTGGGCGGGGTCTATGGGGTACGGCCGTTGGGCGCGCGGGTGTATGAGAATGACGGAGTGGGCGGGGTCTATGGGGTACGGCCGTTGGGCGCGCGGGTGTATGAGAATGACGGAGTGGGCGGGGTCTATGGGGTACGGCCGTTGGGCGCGCGGGTGTATGAGAATGACGGAGTGGGCGGGGTCTATGGGGTACGGCCGTTGGGCGCGCGGGTGTATGAGAATGACGGAGTGGGCGGGGTCTATGGGGTACGGCCGTTGGGCGCGCGGGTGTATGAGAATGACGGAGTGGGCGGGGTCTATGGGGTACGGCCGTTGGGCGCGCGGGTGTATGAGAATGACGGAGTGGGCGGGGTCTATGGGGTACGGCCGTTGGGCGCGCGGGTGTATGAGAATGACGGAGTGGGCGGGGTCTATGGGGTACGGCCGTTGGGCGCGCGGGTGTATGAGAATGACGGAGTGGGCGGGGTCTATGGGGTACGGCCGTTGGGCGCGCGGGTGTATGAGAATGACGGAGTGGGCGGGGTCTATGGGGTACGGCCGTTGGGCGCGCGGGTGTATGAGAATGACGGAGTGGGCGGGGTCTATGGGGTACGGCCGTTGGGCGCGCGGGTGTATGAGAATGACGGAGTGGGCGGGGTCTATGGGGTACGGCCGTTGGGCGCGCGGGTGTATGAGAATGACGGAGTGGGCGGGGTCTATGGGGTACGGCCGTTGGGCGCGCGGGTGTATGAGAATGACGGAGTGGGCGGGGTCTATGGGGTACGGCCGTTGGGCGCGCGGGTGTATGAGAATGACGGAGTGGGCGGGGTCTATGGGGTACGGCCGTTGGGCGCGCGGGTGTATGAGAATGACGGAGTGGGCGGGGTCTATGGGGTACGGCCGTTGGGCGCGCGGGTGTATGAGAATGACGGAGTGGGCGGGGTCTATGGGGTACGGCCGTTGGGCGCGCGGGTGTATGAGAATGACGGAGTGGGCGGGGTCTATGGGGTACGGCCGTTGGGCGCGCGGGTGTATGAGAATGACGGAGTGGGCGGGGTCTATGGGGTACGGCCGTTGGGCGCGCGGGTGTATGAGAATGACGGAGTGGGCGGGGTGTATGGGGTACGGCCGTTGGGCGCGCGGGTGTATGAGAATGACGGAGTGGGCGGGGTCTATGGGGTACGGCCGTTGAGCGCGCGCTGTATGAGAAAGCCTCGGAGTGGGCGGGGTGTATGGGGTACGGCCGTTGGGCGCGCGGGTGTATGAGAATGACGGAGTGGGCGGGAGCGTTGGGATGGTTTAGGCGGGAAGCTGTGGGCATGAGGCTGAGTTGTTAAGTGAGAGGGGGAGTTCAATGTGGAGTAACCAGAAGACTGGGCTGGATGTAGCAAGTGTATGGCCAAAATATGGTGAGGAAACAATTGAGTATAGGAGTTGGGAGGCTATGGTAGGGATGTGCAGGACATTGGTCAGGCCACTTTTGGGATATTGCGTTCAATTCTGTAGGAAGTAAGTTATTAAACTTGAGGGGGTGCAGAAAAGATTTGCCAGGATGTTACTGGGACTTCGGGTTGAGTTGTAAGGAGAGTCTGAATAGACTGGGACTATTTTCCTTCCAGTGTTTGGAGAGTGAGGGGTGACCTTATTGTTTTTTGTGAGAAACAAAGCCCACACACTTCAATAATCAGACAAAATCTCGGACTACAATCAGCAGTGTCCTTTATTTTACACTTGCAGGAGTGTGTTGTCCAGTGTCTATAAGGCAGAGGACATACACACACCAAATTCAATTCATACACAATATTTATATAATTTGGTTTCTTTTGTTTTACATTGCTCCTCCCCTGTTTACATCTTCCACTTCCCTAAGACCTGCCCCCATTACCCCTGTTTATCTCTTGCCTTATCCGGCCTTGTCTGTGACAAAATGTTTACTTCTAGCCTCACAAGGCCAATGTAGACCATTGTTAAGCATATTCTTTCTTCATCATTATCTACCCCCTCCATCTGTGCCTTTCCCGAGGCCATTCTGATCCCTATGACCCTTTTAATCGGGATTTGTTCCTGTGTCTCTGTAAAAGTGGGAAACAGACATTTATACCTACTGTTTGTACAGGCGTATCTAGTTTAACTTCATCCCCTCACAACATCTTATCTATTTGCCCGTAATATCTACCATTGTTTTGCTATCACGTTTCATTCTGGCATACAATTTTAGCTAATACAAAAACAATTATATATTTCCTCCACATCGTTTCCAATCTTGTTGACTCAGCTCTTGGCTAAAACAATTACACACTGGTGTGAGTTCATTTACTTTTATATAATCAATTAGAATTGCAGAAGTAACATTAATTTACCTATATCCCACAATTTCCCCTTTTTCTTTAATTACCATTTGTTATCTTCTGTATTTTTCTTTTAAGCATCGCCCCCGAAATTCACAAGCATCATACCGGAGATTTCATCCATCTTGGTCTCACTCATCTCCTCATTATTTAGTCGATAAAGTTCCTCTGCCTGATTCCCTTTCAGGAGCACCTGTTTCATTAAGGCTGTCTCAAGCAGTCTTTGGGTGAGCCCTCATATACAGGGTATACAACAGCCAATGGCCACCAATTCCTCCTAACATCACACACACACATCCTTTTTCTGCTAAAATCATATCAAGGGCCATTCTGTTCCCCCATGCCATCCTACTTGTCGCATCAAGCTGGTCTGATATTCTTTTAACAGCATCACTTGTATAATTTATAAATTGCTGTTGATTATAGAAAATGTAATTTATCCAATCTACATTTTTATTAATTGTTACCCACCAAAAGAGAGCTGACTCAAAGCCTGCTGCAATCTGGTTACGAGCCTTGAATTCATCAGGTACCCCCGCCCCAGGGACTCCTACCGAATCGAGATAAATCCTGTCGTCGAAAGAAGTGTCTAACAGTAATCTCTTACCCCTTCCCTTTTTCCCTACTATCTTTTCCTTCTCAAATGCCAGGGTAAATGGAATTGCCAATTGTATAATTACACATATCCCTCTCCAATCTGGAGGTAGGGTGGGTCTCAATATTTTGCCTCCACAGTGCCACCACAGATCCGCTCGGGGAACCTTTAGTGCTGAATAGTTCCCTCTTTTCTCCGTTTCGGTAATATTTTTAATCTCTGTACATAATTTCAGCTCCCCCAAATCTCTAGACCGACTTGTATCTCGTTAACGCACACACGACATGTGATTTCCAACTGCAGCGGAAAATGTGGGGGCAACTTTTGCATCTTTCTTCTCCAAGGGAGGGAACATCAGAGATAGGGAGGTACAATTCCTATCATTCCATGCAGTCTCATCCTGAATCAGGGCTATCATACATTTCATGCCCTTCCTGTCTCGCTTCCACCCGAGCGGAAAGGAAACCACTTGGGCCACTGGCCGACCAGAGGCACATGCATAGCAATTGCTCTCGTTCAGACTTTTTACAGTATACTTTACCCATTCAACCCAGGCATTTGCATCCCCGTACCCAGTTTCTATTTCAATGGTCTGTTTCAAGTCCTTTACCTCTATAATTTTTACTACTTTAGGATCAGCGGGAGGGGTGAAAGGTTGTAGCTCATTATCCAGTAGTTCCATCCATTTTCCCTGTCCTACACTAATTCGAAAACAACAGCCCAAGAAATCCTTCCCATTTGTTTTCATTTCTATCCCAAATGTTTCATTTAATTGTATCTCATAGGTGCCCCCCCCACCCCCGAATTGCTTCGTGCCATGTGCTTTTCCTTATTGATAGGTATATTGGGATACACTTTTTATCGGGACAATTGCGAGCTGGTTTGTAGGGGGCCCGGTGTACTGTGACGAGACCATTATACCAAGTACCATCCCCAAGGCCAGCCCCATAGGACTTAAGATGTATCTCAGAGCTACGGTACTGTCTCTGATTATCTACATCCCCACAATTTACTAAGCTGCATGCATCAGCGTCTATTACTTGTAGATTATCAGACTCAGGAACTGTTAATGATACATATGAAAATGATATTTGACAAAATTCCAATACTAAGAGGGCTAGCATCATAACTCTAAGCATTCCCAGTATTCTAATCATCATGCTGAAGCACAAAAAGACTTAATATACAATCTTACAGAAATAATCCCGCGCTCGTGTCGCCACTGTATAATCAGTTACTCAAAGTCTCTTTAGTCTGAGTTTCAGCGGGTCTTGCGTTGATTCAGCTGTCCAGACTTCTTCCTCCACTGGAGGGTCCACTGGCCCTTTGATCCGAGTGTAGTGAGTCCAGCCTTTCTCCGCCGTCCTTATTGCCGTTTCGGTAGTCAAAAGAGCCTGGTATGGTCCTTCCCAGTCCGGCTGCAATTTAGTCTCTATCCATGATTTTACTAAGATCCAATCGCCCGGCCGGATGGGATGAACGGTGAATTCAAGGGGCGGAGTCTGTGCCAATAAACCCTGTTTCCTGAGGAAAGACAGAGAGGAGGACAAGCCCAGTATATACTTCTTTAAGAACAAATCTTTAGTTTTGGGAATTGGTAATTCTCCATTCGTTCCCAGATAAGGTAATCCAAATAAGATTTCATAGGGGGATAATCCTAAATCTTTCCTCCTCCAAGGGACAGGCCCAAAAGGCATCCTTTAAATCTATCACACTAAACCATTTGTGGTCATGGGGGATCTTACTTAATAACATATAGGGATTTGGCACCACTGGGTGCCTGATCTGTACAATTTTATTCAATGTTCTCAAATCCTGCACCAATCGACAAGTTCCATCGGATTCCCGTACTGGTAGGATTGGGGTATTATAAGGAGACATACATGGCTCCAACAGTCCATCTCTAATCAGTCCCTCAATTAGTCCTCGTGTACCTTCTATGGAAATGGGATATTGTCGCTCACTGACAATTTCCCCTTTCCTTTTTAAATTTACTTCAAGGGGAGGGATCTGTAGTCCTCCATGATTCCCTTCCCTAGCCCATACAATAGGGTCTATCTCTCTCTCCATATCCTCTGTCAACATTGGCATTTGTACAACTAATTCTTTTTCCTGAATTCCAAACTCCAGTCCTAAGAGGATAATTAAGTCTCTCCCTAGTAAGTTACTTCCTATATCAGGGATATACAGCAGTTCCCCTGTAACCTTATCCTTAGGACCTTCTATCATCATAGGTTCAAATACTGGAACAGTAAATCCTTTCCCTTTTACCCCCGAAACAGTAATTGACCATGTCGACATTTCTACTTTCTTTGGTTTAAAATTCAGCGATGATCGTGCTGCCCCCGTATCTACTAGGAAGACTACCTCTTCCCTATAGGGTCCCACCTTCAAGTTTATCAAGGCTTCCTGGTTGGTCCCCGAGGGCAAGAACCCCTGACACCCCTATTCTTCATCAAAATTCATAAGCGGAATTGCTCTTTCTTCCCTTTGTAGATCAGGACACTCTCACCTAAAATGCCCTATCTTTCCACAATAATAGCATCCTTCCTGTGGAGACTTCCATCTCTGCCCTTGTCGCTCAAACCCTCTATCAAATGCTCCCCCTTGTCCTCTCCCTCTCCCCTTTCCTCTCTGTCCTACATGCTGCCACCCGCCGCTCCGGTTGCTTAATATTGGTTCCATTCTTTTCTTAACTACCTCATCAACCGTAGCTACCATCATTTTCACCTTCTGCTTTTGTCTCTCATCCTCTCTCTTTACAAACACTTTCTGTGCCTCTCTCAACAATTCATCCAATGGTTCTTCATTCCACCCTTCTATCTTCTGTATCTTTTCCTTTATGTCTGGCCATGTCTTTGTCACAAAATGTACTTTCAAAGGACCCTGGACCACTGGGTCCTCAAGGTTCATTCCAGAGTATTTCCCCATTGAGTCTCTTAATCATTGCAAGAAAACTGAGGGAGTCTCACATTTCTCCTCTCTAACTGCAAAGGCTTTAGTCAAATTCTGCGACTTGGAACTGCTTCTCTTATTCCTTTTTGAAACAGGTCTTTCAATTCCCTTCTCTATGCTCCGGGTTTTGATTTTCCCACTGGGGCTCTCTGAGGGGAAACTTCTTCTCTCTCTGTCCAGCTTCCCCATCCCCAATGGGATGCCATCTTTCAATGGCTGCTCCTCGTATAAGTCCCCTTTCTTCCAAGGTAAATAGTATATTCAAAATAGACTTTAACTCAGTCCACGTATACAGACTGGGCCCCAAATAATGATCAATTTGTGCAGACAACCTACCGTATCCTCAACCAGGACCTTGATCTCCTTAAATATTCTGACCTCCCCACTGGCGAGGGGTTCTAACCCAATCTCTTTGTCCCCTATTGGTACCTCCAAAAGGGGATAAGTCTAAACGTTCTTAATTTTTTTGTTTTTGTTTCCCCCTTTAGACTTTGGTTTTGATACTCTGGAGGCCTCCTCTATATCTACTTTATCTTCTCTTTATTTTGTTCAGGATTGACTGTCGGGAACAACAGCATCCCCGTCCACAGCCCCTTCGTCCTCCTCTTGTGGGTCATCCGTTCCCTTTCTCAGTCTGTCCGTTTGTCTCTCCTCCTCTCCCATTTTCACCTAATCTGATTTTATGGTACGGCGGGGGTTGGGGGTTGGGGGAAGCCGCCAAGAGGATCCCAGGGACAGGGTCGAGCAGAGGGGGAATCCCTTGTCTTTACTACCATCATTCTCAAACTGCTGTTCCAACAGGACTCATAGTCCGCCTCTTCTTGACTAAAAGGTTGTTTCTCATTCATATACAAATCTAAATACTGACATACACATCCTTGTCTGAACCATACTTTGACCAGAGGACAGCCGGACGAAGGATTGGTTCTTTGGTCCATAAACAATAATATTTAATCATTTTCTTTTTATGTTTTTCCCTTGTACGAGTGCAACTTGTCCATTCCCGCAACATCCTCCCCAACGGACGTTCAGGAGGAATATTACCAGCGACTTTTTCCTCCTTTACTCCGTGACAGTTCTACTTTCTCTGCCTACCCCCGTTTCTCGGGGCCCTCGCCAGTCCCACAGCGATTAAATACCCTTTTCCCAGCAATCAAGGCAATACTTAAATGTCAGTTTTCTTATCTTGGTCTGTGCACAGAGTCAAAAATTGATCAATTTGTTCAAACAACCCTACCGGATCCTCAACCAGGACCTTCATTTCCTTTTTAAATGTTCTGACCTCCCCACTGGTGAGGGGGGCACTCACAAACCCAATCTCTTTGTCCCCTTTTGGTACCTCCCGAAGGGGATAAGTCATTACGTTCTTTCCCTTTTTCTTTTTTAAAGAAATATTGCAATATTTCTAGCTCCCCATAACTTCAAACATCAATTCATGCTTGACTAACTTTAAAGCCTGTTCCAAACTTGTAAATATATTTATATATTTACGTTCATTTATTCAGTATTTAGTATTTAAAATGTAAAATGCATACAGTTCCCAATTTTGAAATCCACTGTAATCACCCAGTTTTAGTCCCTTAATTTAAATCCCAAATTAGTTTTCTTAAGTAGTCCTGACCAATCATTGCTCAATTACAATACTATAGGTTGTGAAATAATCAGAGCTGCCTTAAAAGAATTTGTCTATTCAAGTTAAAAAAAAACTTCTAATGCATGAACAATGGCCGAATCCAAGGTCACAGATATTAACCATAGAATTTTGTTTTTACTACAATCAAATGTTGAACTGAAACTTCAACTGTCCTCCATAAATCACTTTTATGTAAAGATAAAAGAGATTAGTTAGAAACTGATAGTAAGGCAGTCATGACCTGTAAAAAGAACAGGAGTTATCATCATTTTTTTGTTCATAATCTCTATAGAATCCTTAACCTTAAAAGAAATCATATTAAGTTTCCATAATAAAAATCAGATTCAAAACAGCCCTAGAACTCAAGCTCCAGGGAATAAAACGCAAACATTCAATCACCAACAAACAAATGTGCATTCAAACCAAATCACAAAGGGTTAAACTTTCTACCAGCTGTACAGCTTTTTTCATTCTCTCTCTCTCACTCATTGACATATAAATTCAGATATTTACAAACCCAGTCTTCGTCCGACTTGTACTTTGGCCAGAAGACGGCGGGATGAAGAATGGATTCCTTCGTCCATACAAAGCAACAATATTTAATCATCTTTTTCCCTTGTACAAATATTATTTTGCCAATTCCACAACATCTTGCCCAACGGACTTTCTGGAGGTATGTTGTGAGGGACCCCGCCTCCATTTCCATTGCCTTGTTCGTCTTTTGTTTTCCGGGAGGCTTTTTCCTTACCCACGGCACAATCCATATTGTGTTCCTTCGTTAGTCCCTTATTAACTACTAAAACTCAATCCCGGCCACCAAGGCAATACTTAAAAGTCAATTTTCTTACCTTGGTCTGTGCACAGAGTTGCCTGGCCCCTTTTCGCCGTATTTTCTATCGACCTCCTCTCACTGTCTGATTCAGATGTCTCTCTTGTGGGATTCGTACCAGTTGCGCAAGGGAGCAGACCAAACCGGGACACGAGACCGCTCCTCAATGGGGAATGGGATGCATCTTCCCAGTGTCCAGGGCCAGCCACTCCTCCTGGCGATGGAATAACATCCCGGACGAGCCCCCAATTGTGAGAAACAAAGCCCACACACTTCAATAATTGCAGTCCGAGACAAAATCTGAATCAGCAGTGTCCTTTATTTTACACTTGCAAGAGGGTGTGATGTCCAGTGCCTATAAGGCAGAGGACATACACACACCAAATTCAATTCATACACAATATTTATATAATTTGGATTCTTTTGTTTTACATTGCTCCTCCCCTGTTTACATCTTCCACTTCCCTAAGACCTGCCCCCATTACCCCTGATTATCTCTTGCCTTATCTGGCCTTGTCTGTGACAAAATGCTTTTTTCTGGCCTCTCAAGGCCATTTGACCTCATCCCACTGTAGATCATTGTTAGGCATATTCTTTCTTCATCATTATCTACCCCCTCCATCTGTGCCTTTCCCGAGGCCATTCTGATCCCTATGACCCTTTTAATTGGGGTTTGTTCCTGTGTCTCTGTAAAAGTGGGAAACAGATGTTTATACCTACTGTTTGTACAGGCGTATCTAGCTTAACTTCATCCCCTCACAACATCTTATCTATTTGCCCGTAATATCTACCATTATTTTGCTATCACATTTCATTCTGGCATACAATTTTAGCTAATACAAAAACAATTATATATTTCCTCCACATTGTTTCCATTCTTGTTGACTCAGCTCTTGGCTAAAACAATTACACACTGGTGTGAGTTCATTGACTTTTATATAATCAATTATAATTGCAGAAGTAACATTAATTTACCTACATCCCACATTTTTCATAAAATCATGAGAGGCATGGATTGGGTGAATAGCCAAGGTTTCTTTTTCTAAGGTGGTGGGGTGAAGTCTGAAACTAGATGGTGTAGGTTGAAGCTGAGAGGGGAAAGATTTAAAAGGGATATAAGGAGCATTTGTTTTCATGCAGAGGCTGGAATGGGCTGCCAGAGGAAGTGGAGGTGGTGGGTACAACTACAACATTTAAAAGGCATCTGGATGTATATATGGTTTAAAGGGCTATGGGCCAAATGCAAATGGGACTCAGTCAGATTGGGCTGTCTGAAGTCATGAAACCTGTTAAAATACAAGCAAAACATAAATTGCTGGAAAAGCTTTGGGGGTCTGGCAGCATCTGTGGAGAAAAATCAGAGCTGAGGTTTCATGTGAGGTGGCCCTTCCTTGGAACTGATGGTAGTAGGGAGAGTATTGGTTCCTGTGCAGAAGATGGGGTTGGGGACAGGGAGGGTGGATAATGGGTGTGGGTGGAGCCCGTGGGGAAGAGAGGGACAAGCAGTTGAACGGACTGAAGGCTGGGAGGGCGAATAGCTATTGATGGGGACTTTGTGGCTAGCAATACGTTATGTATAATAGCAGGCCAGATTGTGCACTCCAGCTGACTCCTTTTTCCCTTTGCATGTTCATCCCCTACCAGGATGGTCTCAGGGCTCTCCACTTCTTCCTGAACTGACCCAATTCAGCACAAACCTCCTCCGGTTGGCCAAGCTCATCCTCACCCTGAACAATTTCTTTTTCAATTCCTCTCATTTTCTTAAGGTCAGAGGGGTGGCAATGGGTACCCACATGAGCCCCAGTTATGCCTGTCTCTTTGTGGGGTATGTGGAATGTTCCTTGTTCTATTCCCATTTCGCCCCCCCTCCCCACTTTCCACAACTCTTCCTCCAGTATGTCGACGGTATCTTCAGTGCTGTTTCCCTCTCCCATCCAGAATTGGAAAATTTTATCAATTTTTGTTTCAGACTTCCACCCTGCCCTCCTGTTCAATTGGCCCATGTCTGACTCCTCCCTTTCCTTCCTTGACATCTCTGTTTCCATTTCTGGGGATCGGCTAGCCTCTAATATCCACTACAAACCCAAGGTAATTCCTTGAAACTGGAGTTGCAAGTAGATAGGATAGTGAAAAGAGCATTTGGTATGCTTTCCTTTATTGGTCATAGCATTGCGTATAGGAGTGGGAGGTCATATTGTACCTGTATAGGACATTGGTTAGGCCACTTTGGGAATATTGTCTGCAGTTCTGGTTTCCCTCCTATCATAAGGATGTTATGAAATTTGGAAAGGTTCAGAAAAGATTTACAAGGACGTTGCCAGGGATGGAGAGTTTGAGCCATAGGGAGAGGTTGAATACGCTAGGGCTGTTTTCACTGGAGTGTCGGAGGCCGAGGGGTGACTTTATGGAGGTTTATAAAATCAGGAGGGGCATGGATAGGGTAAATAGACAAGGTCCCCTCTTTGGAGTGAGGGAGTCTAAAACCAGAGGGCAGAGATTTAGGGTGAGAGGGAAAAACTTTAAAAAGCACCTAAGGGGCAACTCTTTCATGCAGAGAGTGATGCGTATATGAAATGAGCTGTCAGAGGAAGAGGTGGAGGCTGGTACAATTACAGCATTTAAAAGGCATCTGGATGGGTTTATGATTAGGAAGAGTTTAGAGGGATATGAGTCAAGTGCTGGCAAATGGGACTAGATTAGGTTAGACTATCTGCTCAACATGGAAGAGTTGGACAAAAGGGTCTGTTACTGAGCCATACATCTCTATGACTCAAAGGTCAGTGCAGAGGAATTGAACTGAAGGGTTTGCTTGTGTGCTGTATGACTATGAGTCTATGAAGGCTAGAAAACAAGAGCAGAGATGTACAGCTGAGGCTGTATAAAGCTTTGGCCAGATTGTATTTGAAATATTGTAATAGAGTCATATCGCACTGAAACAGACCATTTGGTCCCACTCATCCCTGCCAATCAGGTTTTCCAAACTAAAGTAGACCCATTTGCCTGGGTTTGGCCCATATCGCTCTAAGTCATTCTTATTCATGTACCTGTCCAAATGTCTTTTAGATGTTGTGACTGTACCTGACTCTTTCACTTCCTCTGGCAGTTTATTCCATATACGTATCACCCTCTGGGTGAGCAGTTTTGAGCCCCATCTTTAAGGAAGGATGTGCTGGCTTTGGAGAGGGTCCAAGGAGGTTTTCAAGAATGGTTCCAGGGATGAAGCGCTTGTCATGAGGAGTAGTTCAGGCTCTGGGTCTGTGCTCGATGGAGTTTAGAAGGATGAGGTTGAATCTCTGAAACTTATAGGCCTGGATAAAGTGCATGTGGAGAAGATTTTATCGACTCCTTGGAGAGACTAGGACCCAAGAGCAAGCCTCAGAGTGAAGGGCCAACTGTTTAGAACTGAAGTGAGGGGGAATTTTTTCAGCTAGAGAGTGGTGAATCTTTGGAACTGATTGCTGCAAAAGGCTGTGGAGGCTAAGTCATTCATTGTATTTAAGGTAGATAGGTTCTTGATTAGTAAGGAGATTGAGCGTTATGGAGAGAAGGCAGGAGAATGGAATTGAGAAACATATCCGCTATGATCAAATGGTGGAGCAGACTTGATGGGCCAAATGGCCTAATTCTGTCCCGATATCTTATGGTCTAAGGCTGAGGGACAAATTTATAATTACCTTAGTCAAGGAATCAAGAGTAATGGAGATAAGGTGGGAAGTGGCCTGCTGGTACTATTGCTGGACTGTTAATCCAGAGATTCAGGTAATATTCTGGGGACCTGGGTTCAAGTCTCACCATGGCAAATGCAGAATTTGAATTCAGTAAAAAAAAATGGAATTAAGAATCTAATGATAGCCATGAATCCGTTGTTGGAAAAATACATCTGGTTCACTAACGTCCTTGGGGAAGGAAACTGCCATTCTCACCTGGCCTTACCTACATGTGACTCCAGCCCCACATGTGGTTGATTCTTAACTGCCCTCTGGGCATTTGCAAATGGATAATAAATGCTGACCCAGCCAGAGATGACTTCATTCCATGAATGAATAATTAAAATGTTTAAAGTAGAATAAGGATGATCAGATTAGCCATGATCTTACTGAATTTTGGAGCAAACTCATTGGATGGAATGGCCTCCTTCTGCTTCCAAATATTATGGTCTTAAATTTTGTTTCTTGGAAGGGAGTTCCATTGTAGAGAGCTGTCAGCTAATTCAGTGGCTAGCAGCCCTGCAGTTATAGTAATGACACTGAAAGCTGTGACTACTGCTGGGACTACAGGCAGTTGAACCACATCCAGGAGGGATTTCGATAACAGAATCAGGACCCAGGTTCAATAGGTTGATCTCATACTCTCCCACTCCCTTTGTGCAGGTGGTCACATAAAATCCAGACCATGGGTTCTGAGTAAGGAAGCCTGTAAATGACCAGGAACGAAGAAAGACAATTACCAAAATAGGTGTGGAAGGGACAAAGTTGAGAGAAAAGGTTACTGGAGAGATCCTATTTTAATGGTAACAGTGGAATGAACTTCCAGAGGAAGTGATGGATGCGGGTACAGTTACAATGTTTAAAAAACATTTGGATAAGTATTTGAATACAAAATGTTTGAAGGGATGTGGATCAAGCACAGGCAGATAGGGTTAGTTTGGAATTATGGTTGGCATGGACTAGTTGGACTAAAGTGTTTATGTCTGTGCTGTATTTTAAAAATGGCTGGTGAAATGGCCCTGTTGGGTTAAGTAACCAACAAATATTCTACTTTCCAGCAGGTGGCAGCTGAATCAGTGCTAAATTGATAAGTTGATAACTTCTGCTTGATTAGGAGAAAGTGAGGACTGCAGATGCTGGAGATCAGAGCTTAAAAATGTGTTGCTGGAAAAGCGCAGTAGGTCAGGCAGCATCAAAGGAATAGGAGAATCGACGTTTTGGGTGTAATCTAGATAGCTGTGGGAGTCAGTCGGTTTATAGTACTGACTGCCAGCTACACTGGCACCACCCTCCACCTTTTCCTCCGCTACATCGATGACTGTATCGGCGCTACCTCATGCTCTCACAAGGAGGCCTCCAAACCAAAGGAGTAGCCATGGGCACCCGCATGGGCCCCCGCTATGCCTGCCTCTTCGTAGGATATGTGGAACAGTCCATCTTCCGCAGCTACACTGGCATCACCCCCCACCTTTTCCTCCGCTACAACGATGATTGTATTGGCGCTACCTCATGCTCTCACAAGGAGGTTGAACAGTTCATCCACTTTACTAACACCTTCCACCCCGACCTCAAATTTACCTGGACCGTCTCAGACTCCACCCTCCCCTTCCTAGGCCTCTCCATTTCTATCACAGGCGACCGACTCAACACAGACATTTACTACAAACCGACCGACTCCCACAGCTACCTAGACTACACCTCCTTCCACCCTGCCCCCTGTAAAAATGCCATCCCATATTCCCAATTCCCCCGCCTCCGCCACATCTGCTCCCAGGAGGACCAATTCCACTACCGAACAACTCAAATGGCCTCCTTCTTCAAAGACCGCAATTTCCCCTCCGACATGGTCGACAACGCTCTCCACCGCATCTCCTCCACTTCCCGCACCTCTGCCCTTGAACCCCGCCCCTCCAATAGCTACCAGGACAGAACCCCACTGGTCCTCATTTTCTACCCTACCAACCTCCGAATACATCGTATCATCCTCCGTCATTTCTGCCACCTCCAGACAGACCCCACCACCAGGGATATATCTCCCTCTCCACCCCTATCAGCATTCAGGAGAAACCACTCCCTCCGCGACTCCCTCGTCAGGTCCACAACCCCCACCAACCCCACCTCCACTCCCGGCACCTTCCCCTGCAACCGCAAGAATTGCAAAACTTGCGCCCACACCTCCCCCCTCACCTGCCTCCAAGGCCCCAATGGATCCTTCTATATCCGTCGCAAATTCACCTGCAC
>NC_057760.1:3704379-3707571 GCF_004010195.1 Chiloscyllium plagiosum
CCTCACCTTAACCTCCTTCCACCTATCGTATTCCCAACGCCCCTCCCCCAAGTCCCTCCTCCCTATCTTTTATCTTAGCCTGCTTGGCACACCCTCCTCATTCCTGAAGAAGGGCTTATGCCCGAAACGTCGATTCTCCTGTTCCTTTGATGCTGCCTGATCTGCTGCGCTTTTCCAGCAACACATTTTTAACTTCTGCTTGATGCCAAAGAAGGCTCAGCATCTTGATCAGCTTGCTCTGCCAATGTGAGTTTTCTTTCTTTATGTCCGTCCACAGTACTTCATTTTTTGGAGCAACCAATCTGCTATTGCTCAAACTAATCATTTTCACTGCCAAGGTTTATCTGGAAAATTGCTTGGTTTACTAAATTGATTTCCATTTGGTAAATGTACATATTTCTGAGTTATGGTGGCAAATCATTTGCCCTATTTGTATGGATCATAGTCATTAGATCTGATTCACAGGTTACTTGTGTCATCAATTTTGTATTTCATAGTGATGGACACAAGATTAAGCTCTACTGTCATGCCACCAATTTTGGGGGAACTATCAGAATCTGTTGTGGGGTAGACTAATGTAAGTACTTAAATAAATTTATGCTAATTATGCAAATGTAGATGCATATATTGACAAGATCGTGAGTAAGTTGCATAAACGAGTTAACTCCCAGAAAGCATTTAATAATGTTTCTTCCTAGATGTATGTGCCAAAAAAGTCATTCCTTTATTCAAAATATGAACCTGGCTGATCATCCAATTCAGTAACCTGTTCCCGCTTTCTCATACCCTTTGATCCCTTGATGTTGACGTTGTACAGGAGATTGGTGGGATCTCTTCTGGAGTACTGTGTCCAGTTCTGGTCCCCTTGTTATTGAAGGATATTGTTATTAAGCTGGAGAGGGTTCAGAAGAGATTTACCAGGATGATGCTGGGAATATAGAGCTTGAGTTTTAGAGAGAGGCTGAATAGGCTGGGACTTTTTTTCACTGGAGAGTAGGAGGTTGATAAAAAAGGCTTATAAAGGTTTATAAAAATCAAGAAAGTTATTGATATAATGAATGGCAGGTGTCTGAATTTCAAGACAAGGGGGCATATTTTTAAGGTGAGATTTAAGAAACATATGGGAGCAATGTTTTTTATATGGAGAGTGGTTCCAGTATGAAATGAATTTCCTGAGGATGAGGGCACAGTTACAACGTTTAGTCAACATTTAGATAAGTACATGAATCAGAAATGTTTGGAAGGAAATAGGGCAAGCGCAGGCAGGTGGGACTAGTTCAGTTTGGGATTTAGTTTAGTTTAGGTCGGTATGGACTGGTTCAACCGAAGGGTCAGTTTCCGTGCTGTATGACTCGACTCTAAGCTTTCATGTGAGAAATTATTAGCAAAAGTGGAATTGAGAATACCTGTTGACTGGTTGAAAACTGGTAAGGAGGTTAAAAAAATGGCTTAAACAGACATTGATGGACTGCAGTTCCTCCAGGATCTCTTTTGAGGCATCTGCTTTGCACCATATTTATCACTTGATTTGCGAAACAACATTCAGGTTTGCAGGTGCTGTTAAGTTAGGAGGCATGGCTGTCTGGGCTTGTATTCCCTCGGATACCAAAGATATCTGATGTAGGTACTTAAAATTTTAAACAATTTGGAAGAGTTGATCTGGTGTGGAAGAATTAAGTATGAGGTGACATAATTCTAAAATAAGAGCCAGATGTTTTGAAAGGTAAATATATCAGGAGGTACAGAGCAAAAGTTTCAGGTGCAGATGAGCCATCTTCTGATTATATGAATTGTTGAGGGGGATCTGAATGGCTGACTGTTGTTCCTATGCTGAATAATACACAGATAGGCCTAACCTTTCTGACTGACATTTTAGTATCATTGGTAATCATAGAGGCATAGAGCTGTACTAAGACCCTTCAGTCCAACTTGTACATGCCAATCAGCTATCCTAAATTAATATAGTCCCATTTGCCAGCATTTGGCCCTTATCCATCTAAACCCTTCATAATACCCTCCAGATGCCTTTTAGATGTTGCAATTGTACCAGTCTCCACCTCTTCCTCCGGCAGCGCATTCCATACAAGCACCACCCTCTGTGTGAAAAAGTTGTCCCTTAGGTCCCTTTTAAATCTTTCACCTTAAACCTATGCCTTCAGGTTTTGGACTAACCCCATCCCTGGGGAAAGACTTTGTCTATTTACCTTATTGATGCCCCTCATGATTTTATAAAATAGCTCCAGAGTCTAGATTAGAGTGGCAAAAGCCTCTGCCCAAAACGTCGATTTTAATGCTCCTCGAATGCTGCCTGACCTGCTGTGCTTTTCCAGCACCACTCTAATCTAGACTTTGATCTCCAGCATCTGCAGTCCTCACTTTTGCCTGGAAAATAGCCCCAGCCCATTCAGTCTCTCCCTATAGCTCAAACCCTCCAATGCTTGCAACATCCTTGTAAATCATTTCTGAATCCTTTCAAGTTTTAGAACATCCTTCCTATAGCAGGGAGACCAGAATTGAATGCAGTATTCCAAAAATGACCGAATCAACATTCTCTACAACAATAACATGACCTTCAAACTCCTGTATGAAAACCAAAAGAACTATGAATGTTGTAAATCAGAAAAAAAACAAAAATTGAAATTGCTAGACAAGCTCAGCAGATCTGGCAGCACCAGTGAAAAGAAATCAGAGTTAATAGAAAAATAAAACATAGAAAAATACAGCGAAGTACAGGCCCTTCGGCCCTCAATGTTGCGCCGATCCAAGCCCACCTAACCTACACTAGCCCACTATCCTCCATATGCCTATTCAATGCCCATTTAAATGCCCATAAAGAGGGAGAGTCCACCACTGCTACTGGCAGGGCATTCCATGAACTCACGACTCTTAGTAAAGAATCTACCCCTAACATCTGTCCTATACCTACCACCCCTTAATTTAAAGCTATGCCCCCTCATAATAGATGACTCCATACGTGGAAAAGGTTCTCATGGTCAACCCTATCTAAACCCCTAATCATCTTGTACACCTCTATCAAGTCACCCCTAAAACTTCTTTTCTCCAATGAAAACAGCCCCAAGTGCCTCAGCCTTTCCTCATACAATCTTCCTACCATACCAGGCAACATCCTGGTAAACCACCTCTGCACCCGTTCCAGTGCCTCCACATCCTTCCAATAGTATGGCGACCAAA
>NC_057760.1:3710089-3735874 GCF_004010195.1 Chiloscyllium plagiosum
CCCCCATAACAACCACTCTATTACTTTCACTCTTCTCCTGAATCAATCCTTTCTTCTACGTCTCTAGGACTATTAGGGGGCCTGTAGAAAACTCCTAACAGGGTGACTTCACCTTTCCTATTCCTAACCTCAGCCCAAACTACCTCAGATGGCGAGTCTTCATCCATCGTCCTTTCCACCGCTGTAATACTATCTTTGACAAGCAATGCCACACCTCCTAACCTAATGCACAAACCTAATGTTTCAGCTCTGGTCACCCTTTCTTAGAGTTCTGAGGAAGAGTCACTAGACCCAAAACATTAACTCCGATTTCTCTTCATGGAAGTTGCCAGACCAGTTGAGCTTTTCCAGCAATATCTGTTTTTGGTGCCATCTGCTATACTCAATGCACTGACCAATAAAAGCAATTATGCTAAACGCCTTGTTCACTAACTTGTCTACTTGCAACTCCACTTTCAAGGAAATATGAACCTGTACTCCAAGGTCTCTTTCGATCAGCAACACCTTACCATTAAATGTATAAGTCCTATCCTGAGTTGCCTTTCCAAAATGCAGCACTTCACATATATCACATATATCAAAATCTATCTGCCACACCTTGGCCACCAGCTCATCCGATCAAGGTCCTGTTGTACTCTGAGGTAACCTTTTTGGCTGCCCGTTACACCACCAATTTTGGTGTGATCTGCAAACTTACCAACCATACCTGCTATGTTGACATCCAAATCATTTATATAAATGATGAAAAGCAGCAGACCCAGCACCAATCCTTGTGGCACACTGCTGGTCACAGGCTTCCAGTCTCAAAAGTAACCCTCCACCACCATGATCTGTCTCCTATCTTGGAACCAGTTCTGTATCCAAATGGCTAGTTCTCCTAGTATTGCACGTGATCTAACTTTGGTAACCAGTCTACCATGCAGAACCTTATTGATCGCCTTACTGAAGTACATATAGATCAAATCCACTGGTCTGCCTTCATCAGTCTACTTCATTACTACTTCAAAAAACTCAATCAAGTTGGTGAGACACAATTTCCCATGCACAAAGCCATGTTGACTATCCCTAAGCAGTCCTTGCCTCTCCAAATACATGTAAATCCTGTCCCTCAGTATTCCCTATAGCAACTTGCCCACCACTGATGTCAGGCTCATTGGTCTATAGTTTCCTGGCTTTTCCTTACTGCCTTCCTTAAATAGTGGCACCACGTTAGCCAACCTCAAGTCTTGCGGCACCTCACCTATGGCTATCGATGCAAATATCTAAGCAAGGGGCCTAGCAATCCAACCATTGCTTGGATTCTCAGACAGTTCTCGGATAGACCTGATCAGGTACTGGGGATTTATCTATCTTTATGCATTTTAAGACGTCAGCACCACCTCCTCTGTAATATGGACATTTTTCAAAATGTCGCTATTTATTTCCCTGAGTTCTCTAGCTTCCACATTCTTCTCCACAGTAAACACTGATGCACAATACTCATTTAGTGTCTACCCCATTTCCTGCAGTTCCACACATAGTTGGCCTTGCTCATCTTTAAGAGGTCCTATTCTCTCCCTAGTTACCCTTTTGTCCTTAAAATAAATGTAGAATCCCTTTGGATTCTCCTTAACCTTATTTGCCAAAGCTATCTCATAGGCTGCATCAGGAGGTGGAGAAATTGACATTTCAGGTGTAACCCTCCTTCAGGGTTGGGAGTGGGTGTAGGAGGAGCTACAGGTTAAGTATACTCCTACTTTGTTTTTGTGCTTCCAGGGATTCACTTGATCCCTGTGTCTAAATGTTTCCTTTTTCTTGACCAAAATTTCAATTTCTCTAGTCTTCTAGCATTCCCTACACATACGAGTCTTGCCCGTCACCCTAACTAGAACATACTGCCTCTGGACTCGCGTCATCTATTTTTGAAGGCTTCTATTTCCCAGCCTCCCTTTACATATGAATATCCGCATCCAATCAACTTTTGAAAGTTCAGGCTTAATATACTTTTAATGGTATGGCTACAAATATTAAAATACTCATCAGAAAATTAAAAATAACAGTTATAGACTGCTGCCACAATTAATGAATAAATGCATCATTTTGTACTTCTCATTCATGTAGCAGAAAGTCACAATTTCATTCTCTAGTATTAAATGGAAGGACTACAATTGACATGAGTATCTTGAATTGTGGTCATGATTTGGTGTTGGATTAGGGTGTACAAAGTTAAAAATCACACAATCAAAGCACTAGCTTTCAGAGCACTGCTCTTTCATCAGGTGGTTGTGGAGTATAAGATCATAAGACACAGAATTTATAGCAAAGGTTTATAATGTGATGCAACTGAAATTATATATTGAAAAAGACCTGGATTGTTTGTAACGTCTCTCATCTTTTAGAATGACCATGTTGGATTCATTTCTTTCATATGTAAATCCAAAACCATGGTTTACATATGAAAGAATTGAAACCAACATGGTAATTCTAAAAAGTGAGAGACGTAACAAACAATCCAGGTCTTTTTCAATATATAATTTCAGTTAGCAAGTGTTGAGGAGATTTTTAGCTCTGATTGAGATTTTGGAAGTGGGTTTGCTCACTGAGCTGGAAGGTTCATTTCCAGACATTTCGTTACCCTACTAGGTAACATCTTCAGTGAGCCTCAGGCAAAGCAATGCTGAAAATTCCTGCTTTCTATTTATATTTATATTTGGGTTTCTTTGGGTTGGTGATGTTATTTCCTGTGGTGAAGTCACTTCCTGTTCTTTTTCTCAGGGGGTGGTAGATGGGGTCTAACTCAATGTTTTTGTTGATAGAGTTCCGGTCGGAATGCCATGCTTTTAGGAATTCTCATTAGTGTCTTTGTTTGGCTTGTCCTAGGATGGCTGTGTGTTGTCCCAGTCGAAGTGGTGTCCTTCCTCATCCGTATGTAAGGATACTAGTGAGGGAGGGTGTCGATTCTCCTGTTCCCTGGATGCTACCTGACCTGCTGCGCTGTTCCAGCAACACAATTTCAGCCCATCAACCACCCCCTGAGAAAAGGAACAGCAAGCAACTTCACCATAGGAAATAACATCACCAACCCAAAGAAACCTAAACATATAAATAGAAAGCAGGAATTTTCAACATTGCTTCATCTGAGGCCCACTGAAGATGTTACCTAGTAGGGTAACGAAACATCTGGAAATGGACCTTCCAGCTCAGCAAGCAAACCTACATCCATAGTTTCAGTTGTATCACATTATAAACTTTTGCTATAAATTCTGTGTCTTACAATTGTGTATTCCACAACCACCTGATGAAGGAGCAGCCCTCTGAAAGCTAAAGCTTCCTAATATAATATAGTCGAATATCCATATCCAATTAACTTTTGAAAGTTCTGGCTTAATATACTTTGGACTATAACCTGGTGTTGTGTGATTTTTAACCTCGAATTGTGGAGTTGGGTGGGAAAATAGTGTGTGTTTCTTTTTTAGTACAACTCAATGGAGCCTCCTGGAAATGAACATTGGAATGAGGTAGACAACATTGGGTGTGGCTATTAAAGTTGATGGGACAGTCAATATTATGTATTGACTGTCCCATCTTCCCACCAGAGGCCTTTCTGGAAAGAAAGGAACTTGAGGAAAACATTGCTAAAATTCAGAAAAGGAAAACTAGTGAATTTAGAGATTTGTGAGAAAGCAAACTATATTTGGGATATCAAGACATTGGGTTAACATCACATGATTTTGACCTAGGTTTGCATCCATCCCAGACTGGTAGAAGAAAATACTTCTGCACATTTGTCATAAGAGTTTTACATAATTTGAACTTTTGGCTATGCGGCATAAATGTACATTTTATCTGAACTAAGTTTTTTACATTTTCAGTTTCTAATTAGAAGTTAACACACACGTGATAGATTTGAGAATGAGCATTGTTATGTTAGAATGTTTGAGGATCAATTGAGGTGGTGTATGATTCAACTTTCTTTCCACTTTCTAGGAAAAATATTTATTTTAAATTAGTACAGCATTTTTGTTCCATAGAAGTTAATAACTAGCCATAGGTGTGGCTCAAGTGTCACTATTCTGAGCATATGTTGTAATTCTGATTAGTAAATAATGTTTTGTGTTCCCATACACAGTACAAGTGTGTATTCATATTATAAATATTTGGTAACCACGGAAGTAAAACAGTCACAATAATCAAACAACACGCGCACATTGCATATGAAATTGGTTGAGCTATGACTCCATTTTAAACTTCGCACCCTTTTATTCAAGTCCCTCCACAGTCTTGCAAACTATATTTCTGTCATCTGACATCTCTGATTATTCCAGTTGTGGCCTTTTCAGAATCCCCAAATTTTAAGTTGGTTTTATTTTCCCTAATTAATCTGTTCAGAAATGCTATGGTACCGGTGGAACTTGGACCGAGGTGTCTCAGTCCAGGGATACGGACACTCCAACTGCACCACAAGAGGGCCCTCAGCATCCCCTATTTTAATCACTCAGCTAATGGAATGCACTGTGTTTTCAAATGTCTGGGCCCTAAACTCCACAATTGCCTTTTTGAAAGAAATGTATTTCTCCTTTTTTAAGCGGCTCTTTTTAAAATGTGCATCTTTGACTAAAAGTTTGGTTTTCTACCGTAAAGTTTTCAGGTGTGATCAGAGGCAAGTTTTGTTTGATAATAAAGATAGAAATTGCTGGAAAATCTCAGCCAGTCCGGCAAAATTTGTGGAAACCAATCAAAGTTAATGTTTTGAGTCCAGTGACCAACCCAGACCAACCACATGGACATCCATCGTTTGTGGCAAGGCTTACACAATGTAATGGGCTTTAAGGCAAAGTAGAATAGAATTGTCGGCAAAAGTGCATTCCTACCCGACAAACTCACTGCATTTATGCTTGCTTTGAACAGAAGGTCAGTGAAACAATGTCATCTATACCATCAGATTTGGATAAACCTGTTCCCACTGTCACTGCTGCAGCTTTCCTAAGAGTGAATCCACAGAAAATGACTGGCTCTCAGATCTTGTGTGGACCAGCATTAATTTGCCTCTTAATGCATGAAAGCATGAATGTATAAACTTAAAATAAACAAAGAGTTGTGGATGCTGGAAATCTAAAACAAAAACAGAAATTGCTGCAGAATGTCAGCAGGTTTGACAGTATCTATGAAGAGAAAGCAGAGTCAATATTTTGAGTCCAGAGACCCTTCTTCAGAATAAAATGCATAAACGTAGTGTGTTTTACTGAATTGACTTTGCCAAGGGTGTGTTTATGGAATGCTGCTATATTGGAACAACTGATGAGTAGTAGTTAAATTTTATTATTTTAAGCATTTTGATAGAGTTAAAGTTTTTTTTGTTTGTATTCTATCTGTGGTGTAAGAATAATGTGTATTTTGCTTAAAGCCTAGTAGTTTGACCAATCGAATCACATCTGGAATGCAGTGCCTTACATTTGCCTTTAACTAAGATAAAAGTTAGGATACGAGTTATCTCCTTGATATATTTTGTGGTAGTTTGGTCTGGTCCATAACATCAGTTAGAACTGACTTTTGGGACATATCCAATATTCAGTATGACTCACCCTTTCTCTCATTTCGGTAGAATTCAGCCCAAAATTGAACAGGAGGAGCCAGGTTGGGTTGTGAGGTTCCCAACTTGTGTCATCTCACCCCCATGAGGAAAGAGTACTCACCATGACTGAATTATCATACCCAAGTCCAGTATTAATATCAGAGACTGCCCTTGAATTACTGTGCTGGGACCTCCTTACAGAAGGATGTCTCCTTTGACTTGACTGAGGATTAGTCCCTTTAGGCTTTGAGACATTGCATGTGCTTCAAGCAAATGCCATCTTTTGAGCACAAACATTGTGGGATTGACATTGCATGGGGCTAAGCATGTACACTCCCTCTACTAATGACAGCTGACAAATATGACAAGCTTCTTGGCTTTGATTCTGTGCTAAAAGGCAAGTGAGGACAAACTTGTACCTGTTTTCTCTGACTGGGTGGCAAAGAGCTAAAAGATGATGAAAAGCAAGGCAGGAGTGCTGTGAGTATCTACGTAGTTGCTAAGTGAGTGAGCATTAATAAAGCAACTATAAAGGCCAGAGATGCAGCCTGGTCCTTCCTGTCCCAGTATGCGTAAGTGTTCTTGCAGCAGCATTTCAATGAGAGATGCTGGTGCACGATAAAGTGCTTCAATAAAGTACAGAAGCATACTGCAAGTGGACCAGTGATGAACAAAAATGGATGTGTTGGATACCTGCATATGTGGAAATGGGATGCTTGCAACTGCAAGGAGTCTGCCTGCAGCGCTAAGTGTCCAAAATGGAGGCTCAGAGGAGTGAGTGGCAAGCTGGATTCGCCACTACCCACAGGAATTCTTGGCATAGAGTCATAGAGATATAGTGCTAGAATAGACAGTACATATTAATAAAAAGAGATTAGTAATAATGAGTGATAATCCCTGTTATTAGACCTCTCACCAGTCACCAACAAGGATCCCTTCTTGATATCTGGAACTTACTTGGAAAACGCAATTTGTTGCTCCCAATGTCAGTTAAGGCCTTTCTCAACATCTCATGTAATTCTCCCAATTTTTCATTGTCTATGTTGTTCAGGGCTTGGGGAGATTCCATCTATAATTTTGCATAATATGTTGACTAGGCTTCAATTATGAATCTATGGCCAGTTTTGGTCCCTTCAGATTGTAGATAATAGGCTTTGGAGAAGGTCAAGAGTAGATTTGCAATAATGATAACTGGCTTGAAACGTGTTAGTGGAAGTGACACTGGGCTAGTACACAATAGGTAGAAAGTTCAGATTAATGTCCTAGGGATAGAGATTCAAATTTCACCATAGCAGTTGGTAGAATTTAAATTCAATTAATAAAATCTGTAATACTAAAATAGTCTCAGTAATGGTGTCATGAAACTACAATCATTGCTTAAAAATAAATGTTAAACTGATGCCTTTTGGGGAAGGAAATCTGTTATCTCTACCTGGCCGGGCCAAGATGTGATTCCAGTGATTGCTGCTTAACTAGTAAGAATGTCATCTTGCCACTCAATACTTGGTTGGAAATGGGATGTCTCACTCTCTGTAGCAGGCAGAACCTCACTGCTGACCTTATGTGATCCAACTTTCTTGCCATTACCCACATCATTCAGGAACTAGGACAATTCTGTATTATGTGTACGACTTACACATGATAACAATTAGATCAAAAATTATTTTTTCTCCCAGAATACCATAGACGTAGGAAACAATTTGCAGGCTCATGGAGTCAGTGATTCATCCCAAAGTCAAATAAAAGAGCTGATTGGTTTCAGTTCCTAGATAGGTGGAGATCACACTGTGAAAAATAAATACAATACTCAGTAATATAAATGATAGTCACTGCAGTCTCTTGTTTTCATTGTTTAGTTGAGTCAGTGAGCAGTTTTGTACATTTCCCTCACCCACCACAACCCTATCCCGCACCTCTCTTGGATCGTTACCTATTTATGTTCTCCCAAGAGATTATATGACTACGATAGGCTACTATTGTGAATCATGTTAATCAAGGCGTCATGAATTTTGGAGTGACTAATCTTTTTTATGTCCATTGTAACTAAATAGCATCTTGCACAAAATACTGGAGAACAGCCAGGTACTGTCACACCTTCAAATATCCCCAAATAAATTTTGGCTAACATTAAGCTTTATTCATCTTTTAGGATCTCGGGAAGTTTCACAAGTATGCAAGGCCATAAAAGAGCTTGTAAATTGTAACTTTGAATTACGTATTGTGGAGCAGTGGTAGTTAGTACCAATGCAGGTGATTGTTGAATGGGACAATTTGTGTTTTGAACGTTTTTTCACAGAGATTTTGAAAGCAACAGTTACCTCTCAAATATTTTGAAGCATGATTTAAGGGTAAAACATACTGAGGAACAGTAGTTAATATATTAATGTGTGTTCATTGTTTTCCTCAAAGGCTGCAAGTAATATGTTCTTAGCCTCCTCCAGCAATCAGTAGACACCCCACATCTCCATCCTCCTCCTACACACACATATTCTCTATTGTTTGCAATATCTTGGATTCTAATGTAGCTATGAGTGATTTTTTTTTTAAAAAGCAGTCAGATTTTGGAACAAAACTAGGATTGACCTGGAAAAGGCTCAGTATGTTAACATGGTGTAGACTATAATCAGAGTTGCTCAGTATGCTAATGTATTGTGAATTTAGCCATTCATATCTGGCCCTTGTCAAGTGTTTGCCTTTGGAGGGATTGAAGGAGTACAGCATAAAAGACAAAAGTATCTATCTAGTTAAAATTTTAATGGAATACTATTGACACACCTTGGTTACACTTTGATAGTTAATTATTAGCAAGTGACTATAGCCAGACATAATTGAAGGCAAGACTCTACAACAGAAACTTTAGTATCCTCAAGCCACAGGGTGTTTTTCCCCTTCCTCTTTTTTTATTGTGGCTATTTGTCTAGGAGTTTCAACTAGTGAGTCAGGACCTTGTTGATTAATGTGGTCTATAACCCCAATTTTCCTTGAGGTTAATGAAGAACTACCTTCTTGAATACAACTTACAAGGCGACGTCAGAGAGCAGTTCAAAACATTGTTTTAGGTCTAATAGTCACATTTGAGCCAGACTGGATAAAGACAGCAAATTTCCTCTTTTAGATGACATGAATTTTTAAAAAAGCTGGATTTTTACAACAATCCATGGTCACAACAATTTCATGGTCACCATTACAGACACTAGCTGCCTTTCCAGGTATTCATTAATTATATAAATATAAATTCCCCAACTGCCACATTAAGATTGGAGCACCCATCTCAAGATCATTAATTCTCCCCTTTGGATAATTACTAATAACCTCTCTATTGTATTACTTTAGCCCTGATCTCAACCCAGCAATACCCTGAAACATTAGTTTTATCTGAACTCCTAAATTGCCGTCTGATCGGCTTTGCCAGTATCTGGAAGGTGGTGAGGAAAAGTAAATCCAGAAAGATTTGTTTCATGCTAAACCCAGGGGCATGAATGACAATTGTAACATAGGTTTTGTATCTAGGGCTTTTAGTCTTTCTAGCTGTCATTTGCTGTTTTAAAAATTTCTTTCCGGCTTTCCTGTAATTTTCCTGAATACTGACTTACTATGAAGTAGTTACATTGCATCCCTCAGATTCAGCCAACAGTTTTTTTTTGTGTTTGGCAGGCAAAATATCGTTTCTAGTTGTGTAATTGAGAGGTTTCAGTGATGGCCCCATTCACACAAAGGCTTGATATAATAAGCCTTGTAATCTCAGAAAGTAAAAGGACATTCCAAGCTCCTTTCTAGTATTGAAGTAAAGTCTTGCAGAAATGAGACACTTGCACCTATGACCGCGATGTTATTCACATTGTCCTTTTCAGAGTCCTGAAACATTTCAAAGCTGTTGATCAACGTTAGAAAAATTCAATGTTCTACCCTGATTTTTACTTCACGTTGCTGCCTATTTTTAGGGTATGGTTCTAGAGATATGCCAGACTCTAACTTTGTTTCAATCTTACATTTGATGCCAGCAGCTAAATTCTTTGATTGCTGCCATAGTGTGACTCCTATCTATTGGGAGAGTGAAATATTAGAAGTTTTTGTAGCAGCTCCCCCAGGTAAGGTGTTTTAATTTTGTTCATGCGCTGTGAGTATCACCGGCATATCACAATCATAAGTGTTAAGCTGCAAATAGTCAATATTTAATTGCTTTAAAGAGGATAATAGTGGACCACCTGTTGAACTACTAGTGTTGGGTGTACCAACAACACTGTTTTGAGGGAGTTCCAAGATTTTGGCCCAGCCACAATGGTTAGGAATGGTGATATATTTCAGAGTCAGGATGGTATGTGTCTTGGCAGAATACCTGCAGGCGGTCGTGTTTCCATGTGTCTGCTGCTCATGTTGTTAACTTGAGTTTGAAAGATGCCTTGTCAAGAGAGCCTTAATTGACAAGTTTCTGCTGTGCATGTTGTAAATAACACTCACTACTCTAACTTGTATGGTAGTAAGACATATACCATTTTGTTTGGCATGCAAACAAACTTCCACTTGCACAAGATCAAGCAGTGACTACTCAAAGCTAGGGGACAAGACAAAATTCCTAATATGGAGATTGTCTCCCTGAACATGTAGTATCACTGTTAATCATTGGTGGAGGCAATACTGTTTAAGGTGGTTGATGGAGCACATATTAATCAGGCTGCTTTGCTTTGGATGGTGTCAAATGTCTTGATTGTTGTTTGACCTGAACTCATCCAGTCAAGTGGAGGGTACTACAGAGTCATACAACATGGAAACAGATCCTTTGGTCCAACTCTTTAAGCCAATCAAGTTTCAACCTAGTCTCATTCGCCTGCGTTTGGCCCATATCCTTCTAAACCTTTCCTATTCATTTACCTATCCAAATGTCATTTAAATATTGTAACTTCCTGCATCTACCACTTCTGTTGGTAGTTCATTCCATTTATAAACCACCCTCTGTGTGAAAATGTTGCCCCTCAGGTTCCTTTTAAATCTTTCTCCTTTCCACTTAAAAATATACACTCTATGTTTAGGGAAAAGACCATTTCTATTCACCTAATCGATGCCCCTCGTGATTTTATAAACCTCTACGAGATTGCACCTCAACCTATACACTCCAGTGAAAAACGTCTCAGCCTATCCAACCTCTGCTTATAACTCAAACTTTCTAGTCCCTGCAACATCCTTGTAAATCTTCTCTGAACCCTCGCCATTTTACTAATATCCTTCCTATAGCAGGGTGACCAGAACTCTGTACAGTACTCCAAACATGGCATCACTAATGTACAACTGCAATATGACATTCTAACTCCTATACTCAATGTTCTGAGAAAGCTAAATGCCTTCTTAACTCCCTTCTCTGTCTGTGATGCAACTTTCATGAACTATGTACCTGAATCCCAGGACTCACTGTTCGACAGCTCTACCCAAGGCTCTATCATTAATTGTATAAATCTTGTTTTCTTTTGCCAAAATGCAATACCTCGCATTTATCTAGATTAAACTACATCTGTCACTCCTCAGCTAATTGGCCTAATTGATCAAGATCCCTTTGTAATCTTATGGAGATTCTTCCCCATCGAAAATATCACCAATTTTGGTGTCACCCGCAAACTTATCGGCATGAGTTCAGAGACTGCTGTGTCCATGTTTTCGTGGAAACATGGCTTTGCGACAGAGTTCCAGACACTAACATCCAGCTAGGTGGGCTCGCCTTGTTTTGCGCCGACAGAAATATAGCTGTGGGGATGGGGTTTGGCTCGGGGTGGGGGTCTGTGTGTCTACATCAACACGAAATGGTGCAACGACTCCATGCTAGTCTCCAGTTACTGCTTATGACTGGTGGAGTTTGTGACTGTTAGATGCAGGCAATTTTATTTGCCACAGGAATTCATTGTTGACCTTATAATCGGGGTGTATATTCCTCCCAGTGCTAATGCTAAGGAGGCTCTCTGTGAACTGTGTAGGGCTATTAGCGGACTGCAGCACGCACACCCTGATGGACTGTTTATTGTTGCTGGAGATTTCAACCATGCAAATCTCCAGACTGCTCCAAAAATTCCATCAGCATGTGGACTTTGCAACAAGAGAGGGGATCATGCTAGATCTAGTTTATGCAAATATCCCCAATGTATTCAGGGCAGAGCCCGGCGCCACCTCGGCTCTTCAGACCACATCTCTGTTGTGCTAATCCCGGCATACAGACCACTCATCAGACATGTCAAACCAGCTCTGAACAGGCGAAAACAGGAGCCGTTTCTGCTCTTCAAGCCTGTTTTGAGTGCACTGACTGGTGCATGTTCAGGGAAGCAGCAACCAATGATGATTCCATCAACTTAGAGTACATGGTGTCGGTGATTTGCTACATTAGTAAGTGTATTGACAATGTCACTGTGTCCAAGACCATTACTTCTTGCCCCAAGCAGAAGCCGTGGATGACAGCAAAGATGTGTGCGTTGCTGAGGACCTGTGATTCCGCCTTAAGAGCAGATGACAAGGCGGTCCTAATAACAGCGAGGGCCAACCTGACCCGGGCCATCAGAGAGTCAAAGCATGCCCACACATAGAGAATGCACAGGACAGAAGCGATACGAGGAGCACGTGAAAGGGCATCCAGGCCTCACCAACCACAGAACAGCATTGCCTGCTTGTGCTGGTGATGCCTCCCTCCTGGATGAGTTGAACAACCTCTATGCACAGTTTGAGGCACAATGATGTGGCAGCGAGGAAGTCCACCCCCCTATGACCGGGTGCTGTGTCTTACCAGTGCTGATGTGAGGAAAAAGTAAGGTCTGCAGATGCTGGAGATCAGAGCTGGAAATGTGTTGCTGGAAAAGCGCAGCAGGTCAGGCAGCATCCAGGGAACAGGAGAATCGACGTTTCGGGCATAAGCCCTTCCTGATGTGAGGAAAACCCTATGCAGCGTCAACCCACATAAGACTGCTGGACTAGATAACATCCCTGGCAGAGTGCTCAGAGAATGCTCTGACATACTGGTAGATGTTCTCAAGGACATTTTCAACATCTCCCTGAGCTGTGCCATAATTCCAATGTGCTTCGAGGCTGTTACCATTGTCCCCGTGCCAAAGAGGTCTTCAGCATTCAGTCTCAATGACCACCGCCCCGGTGTGCTAAAACCCATCATCATGAAGTATTTCGTGAGACTCATGATGAGGCATATTAAGACCCTGCTGCTCCCCACATTGAACCCATATCATTCCCAACCACTCACCTGATGATGCTATTTCCACCATCCTCCATCTGGCCCTTACCCACCTGGAGAAGATGGACACCTACATCACATTACTGTTCATAGACTTCAGCTCTGCACTTAACATTATCATTCCACATCACCTGATTGAAAAGCTGGACTTAAATACCTCCCTTTGTAACTGGATCGTGGACCTCCTGACTGGGAGACCTCATTCAGTCTGGATTGGGAACAATCTCCAACACCATCACAGGAGATTGGTGGGGTCTCTTCTGGAGTACTGTGTCCAGTTCCGGTGACATCCTTATAGAAGGATATTGTTATTAAGCTGGAGAGGGTTCAGAAGAGATTTACCCCAGGATGATGCTGGGAATGTAGAGCTTGAGTTATAGAGAGAGGCTGAATAGGCTGGGACTTTTTTTCACTGGAACGTAGGAGGTTGAGTGGTGACCTTAAAGGTTTATAAAATCAAGAAGACTATAAATAAGATGAATGGCAGGTGTCTGGATTTCAAGACAAAGGGGGCATATTTTTAAGGAGAGAGGAGAAAGATTTAAGAAAGATATGGGGCAATATTTTTTACATGGAGAGTGGTTCCCATCTGGAATGAACTTGCTAAGAAAGAGGGCACAGTTATAACATTTAATCAACATTTAGGTAAGTACATGAATCAGAAATGTTTGGAAGGATATGGGTCAAGCGCAGGCAGGTGGGACTAGTTTAGTTTTGGATTATGGTCGGCATGGACTGGTTTGACCGAAGGGTCTGTTTCCATGCTGTATGACTCAAGTTGACTCTTGACACTGAGCACAGGGCTCCCCCCCACAAGACTATGTGCTCAGTCCACTACTGTTAACCCTGCTGACACACGACTGTGCAGCAATGCACGGGTTGAATCACATCATCAAGTTTGCTAATGATATGACTGTAGTGGGTCTCATCAGCAGGAACACCAAGTCAACGAGAGGAGGTGCAGCAGCTAACAGACTGGTGCCGAGCTAACAACTGTCTCTGAACATGGACAAAACTAAAGAATTGGTTGTTGACTTCAGGATGGTGCTCTCCGCTGGACATCGACAGCTCCCTGGTAGAGATCATAAAGAGCACCGGATTTCTTGGCAACCACCTGGCAGTGAATCTCACCTGGTCCCTCAACACTGGCTTCATAGCCAAGAAAGTGCAGCAGCATCTCTACTTTCTGCGTAGACTGAGGGAAGCCCACCTCCCACCCACCATCCTCACCATATTCTACAGTGGGTTCATTGAGAGTACCCTGAGCTGCTGCATTACTGCTTGGTTCGGGAATTGCACTGTCAGATCGTAAGACCCTACAACGGACAGTGAGGGCAGCTGAGAAGATCATTGGAGTCTCTCTCTTCTCCATTACAGACATTTACACCACATGCTGCATCTGAAAGGCTGAGTGTACTGTGGAAGACCCCACACACCCCTCACTCAAACTCTCTCCCTCCTGTGATTTGGCAGAAGATACCAGAGCATTCGATCTCTCAGCCAGACTGTCCAACAGTTTCTTCTCCCAAACCATCGGGCTCCTTAACACTGTATAATCAGACTCTTCCATCTGAAATTCTTTGCACGACTTCGAATTGCTGCTAGAACAATGTCTGTTAATTATCAATCTTTTATTACACTGTAATTTGCATGTTTTGCACTCTATGCTGTCCTTTGTATGATCATGTAGTTTGTGCTGTCCATGTAGCACCTTGATCCTGCTGTCTTTTTTTTAACTGTATCAATTGTATATGGTAGAAATGACAAATAAAATCCACTCTAAAAACTTACTAGACGTGCGACCTTAATTCTCATCCAAATCATTCCTATAAATGATAAACGGAAGTAGACCCAACAACCAGTCCCTGCAGAACATGGCTGGTCACAGGCCTCCAGTCCGATAAACAACCCTCCACCACCACCCCTATCTTCTACCATCAAGCCAATTTTGTATCCAATCTCCCTGAATCCCATGTGATCTAACTTTACCTATCAGTCTATCATGCAGAACCTTATCAAGGGCTTCACTAAAATCCATGTAGACAATGTCTACCACTCTGCCCTCATCAATCTTTTTGGTTATGTCCTCAAAACACTAAATCAAGTTTGTGAGATGTGATTTCCTACTCACAAAGCCATGCTGACTATGTCTATTCAGTCCTTGCCTCTCCAAATGCATGTAAATCCTATCTCTCAGAATCACTTCCAACAACTTAGCCACCACTAATGTCAGAATCATTCTGACACATTCCTGATTTATACTTAGTCACATGGGGCTCTGCTAGTCTTGTACTGCTATCCATTGTGCACACCACCCAGACATTTACAGGATTAAATTTCCTATTAGCGGACAGATTTCGACCTTATTTATAAGCCCTTTGCACATTAAAATACAATGTCAAATGCCTTCCTGAAATCTAAGTAGATAATTAGAGTCCACTAATTAGAGTCATAGAGATGTACAATGCGGAAACAAACCCTTTGGTCCAACTCTCCTTGCCGACCAGATATCCCAACCCAATCTAGTCCCACCAGCTAGCACCTGGCCCATATTCCTCTAAACGCTTCCTATTCATTATACCCATCCAGATGCCTTTTAAATGTTGCAATTGTACTAGCCTCCACCACTTCCTTACAGCTAATTCCATGCACGTACCACCCACTGTGTGAAAGTATTGCCCCTTAGGTCTCTTTTATGTCTTGCCCCTCTCACCCTAAACCTATGCCCTCTCGTTCTGGACTCCCACATCTCAGGGAAAAGACCTTGTTTATTTATCCTATCCATGCCCCTCATGATTTTATAAACCTCTATAAGGACATCTCTCAGCCTCCGACACTCCAGCCCCAGCCTGTTTAGCCTCTCTGTATAGCTCAATTCCTCCAACCCTAGCAACATCCTTGCAAATCTTTTCTGAACCCTTTCAATTTTCATAACATCTTTCCGATAGGAAGGAGACCAGAATTGCACGCAATATTCCAACAGTGGGCCTAACCGATGTCCTGTACAGCCGCAACATGACCTCCCAACTCCTGTACTCAATACTCTGACCAATAAAGAAAAGCATACCAAACGCCTTCTTCACTATCCTATCTTTCTGTGACTCTACTTTCAAGGAGCTATGAACCAGCCCTCCAAGGTCTCTTTGTTCAGCAACACTCCCTAGGATCTTACCATTAAGTGTATAAGTCCTGCTAAGATTTGCTTTCCCAAAATGCAACACCTTGTATTTATCTAAATTAAACTCCATCTGCCACTTCTCAGCCATTGGCCCATCTGAGCAAGATTGTAATCTGAGGTAACCTTTGCTGTCCACTGCACCTCCAATTTTGGTTTCATCTGCAAACTTAATAACTATATCTCTTATGCTCACATCCAAATCATTTATTTAAATGACAAAAAGTAGTGGTTCCAACACCAATCCTTCTGGCACTCCACTGGTCACAGGCCTCCAGTCTGAAAAACAGCACTCCACCACCACCCTCTGTATTCTACCTCTGAGCCAGTTCTGTATCCAAATGGCTAGTTCTCCCTGTATTCCATGAGGTCTAACCTTGCTAACCAGTCTCCCATGAGGAATCATGTCAAACACCTTACTGAAGTGCATGTAGATCTCATCTACCACTCTGCCCTCATCAATCCTGTTTGTTACTTATTCAAAAAACTCAATCAAGTTTATGAGACATGCCATGTTGACTATTCCTAATTAGTCCTTCCATTCCAAATATATGTATATCCTGTTCCTCAGGTATCCCTCCAACAACTTGCCCACCACAGACGTTAATTGCTATGGATATCTCTAATTCTTAAGAAGAGTCATATTGGATTCAAAATATTAACTCTGTTTCTCTTCCTACAGATGTTGTCAAATTTAAGGGAAGGCAATGGTACCATTGCTGGACTGTTAATCCAGAGACCCAGGCAATGTCCTGCAGGCCTTGGTTCAAATCCCACTGTGAATCCATTCTCAGAAAAAATCCATCTGGTTCACTGATATCCTTTAGGGAAAGAATCTGCCATCCTTACCTGGGTTGGCCTACATGTAACTCCAGACCCACATCATTGTGGTTGGGGCTTGGCTCTTAACTACCTTATGGGCAATTATGGATGGCCTACCCAGCAACTCCCACATCTTGTGAATAAATGTTTTGAAAAACTGCTTGGATTCCCTGCATTTCTCTATTTGTTTCAGATTCCTAGCATCCACAGTGTTTTGCCATTATTCCTATCTATGTGTTTTGATTTATGACTTCTATGTCTAAAGTACCAGCAACACCCATATTCCATGACAAAAAATGCAACATAGGATGGACTGCTTCTCACTTTGCTGTCACTACCAACTCAGAAAGACTGAACATGTACCAACCTGCCCCTCAAAAGCAATATGTGAAACCAATTATTGCTGTCCATGATCAAGGCTTAAAACCAATGAAAAATTTGCTTTCACCAGCAATGCCTTCTCTATGATAATTCACACTGACAGTAAAGTCAGTGTCAAAATGGTGAAGGCCAACATCTGGGAGCAGAGAGGACTTGAATTAGTCTCTCAAGAAAGCGTATCTACAGGTAGTTCTATAACGCTGTAGTTGCGTTCAGCTAAATCTCACTTAATAGAACATCGCTTAATAGAAATAATGGTTAAAAATCACACAACACCAGGTTATAGTCCAACAGGTTTAATTGGAAGCACACTAGCTTTCGGAGCGACGCTCCTTCATCAGGTGATTGTGGAGGGCTCGATCATAACACAGAATTTATAGCAAAAATTTGCAGTGTGATGTAACTGAAATTATACATTGAAAAATTGATTGTCTGTTAAGCCTTTCATCTGTTAGAATACAGTGATAGTTTCACTTCTTTCATGTGTAAATCACAAAACCTTTTTTTAAAAGTTGCATTCTCGGGTTAGCTGTTAACAATGGTGATAGCTAGACAATATGTTGAAGGTATTGGCCCCCTGTGTTCTCTGTCTATGACCTGATGTTTAGATTGATTCTAATCTAAAAAGTGAGATAACAGAGTTTTATATAAATTCATGCAGTTTTTCAGCTCAGAGTTCTACATGAATGTATGCAATTTTTGAGCAAAGTACAATGTAACTGCAAGTACAAATTCACCCCATAAAATATATGTGTGCATGTGGGTCTTTGTGTGTCTGTGTGTGTCTGTCTGGGGTGGGGGTTGTGAGTGTGAGAAAGTGTGTGTGTAGTGAGTGCAGAGTGTCTTAAGTCTGTGAGGGGGTGCATGTGTGAGTGTGGGAGTGTGTGTGTCTATAAGGGTGTGTGTGGGTGTCTGTGTGCGCCTTGAGTTCATGTCACATTACAGGTGATCACCATTGCACTACACACACACACACAGATATTCCTACACACACAAACTTTCACATACACACGGATACAGGTACAGACAGAGCGCACACAGACACCCATGCTTGGTCAAAGTTTGGAGTTGCAAGCAGAGGCATACTTCTTCAGCTATATAAAAGCAGTTTGGCATTTCTCACTTGATCAACCTTTTTTTTTAGTAGTAGATCAATCAGTGGCAGAGCCAGTGTGTTGAAGTTTGAGACAAACTTTCAGTAGAACTCACACAGTCCAAAAACTTCATGATTTCCGGTTTGTTGTATAAATGAGAAACAATGCTACTGCTTGTATCTCTGCAGCCCGAGGCAGCACTTGTACTTGACTAGCTGTTCTAGGTAGGTCACTAAAGGAGTACTTAAGGAAGTGGGCAAAGAAATAGTAGAAGCATCGATGGCCATCTTCATAATTCTATAGACTATGGAACAGTCCCTCTGATTTGGAGGGTAGCTAATGTAATCTCTCTATTTAAAAAGGGAGACAGAGAGAAAACCAGGAATTATAGACCAGACAGCCTGACATTATTAGTGGGGAAAATGCTAGAGCCAACAATATTAACGATTTAATAGCTGAACACTTAGAAAACAGTAACAAGGTCAGACGGAGTCAGCATGGATTTATGAAAGGGAAATCATGCTTAACAAATCTACTGGAATTCTTTGAGGATTTAACAAGTAGATTTGATGAGGGAGAGCCTGTGGATGTGGTTTATTTGGACTTTCAGAAGACTTTTGACAATGTTCCACATAAGAGATTAGAGTGTAAAGTTAAAGCATGTGGATTTGGGGGGTAGTTTATTGAGATGGATAGAAAACTGGTTGGCAGATAGGAAACAAGGATTAAGAATAAATGAGTCTTTAGCAAATGGCAAGCAAGGACTTGTGGGTACTGCAGGGATCAGTCATAGAATCCCAGCTATTCACAATTTAAATGATTTAGGTGAGGGAATTAAATGTAATGTCTCCTAATTTGCAGATGTGAGAGTGAACTATGAGAAGGATGCAGTGATGCTTCAATGTGATTTGGACAAATTAAGTGTGTGGGTAAATGCCTAGCGGATAGAATATAATGTGAGGTTGTCCACTTTGGGAGCATGAACAGGAAGGCAGATTATTATTTCAGTTGTTATAAAATGAAAGAAGAGAATGTGCACTAGTTATACACCAGACTTCTACCGAAGTCACATGAGAGTCTGTTCAGTTATTGGACCCTCCTGGTGCTTCAAATGTGTGTATAGTCTTGTACAGGTAAGAAATGCCTTGGGTTTGTTTGCTAAATGGAGTCAAACTACAATGTTTGTTTATTTCTTCATATGCTACTGTACTAAACCAAGCTGTCTTAGTGACTATGTATATTTAAATATTTTTATGAATAAAGTATACTCTTGACATTAAAAAACAGTCAAAAACCAGCCACTGAAGATAAGCCTGCAGGTGCAGCAGGTGGACAAGCATCCAAATAGTATGCTGACTGCTTTGGCAAGACAATTTGAGTATAGGAGCAGCAATATCTTGTCCCTCTCCCCTAGTTCCCCTCTGAATTTCATCTGAATACCTGTAAGCAAGAATGTTCAGTTGCCAATCCTGCTCATCTTGGCGGCACGGTGGCACAGTGGTTAGCACTGCTGCCTCGCAGCGCCAGAGACCCGGGTTCAATTCCCGACTCAGGCGACTGACTGTGTGGAGTTTGCACGTTCTCCCCGTGTCTGCATGGGTTTCCTCCGGGGGCTCCGGTTTCCTCCCACAGTCCAAAGATGTGCAAGTCAGGTGAATTGGCCATGCTAAATTGCCCGTAGTGTTGGGTAAAATGTAGGGGTATGGGTGGGTTACGCTTCGGCGGGTCGGTGTGGACTTGTTGGGCCGAAGGGCCTGTTTCCACACTGTAAGTAATCTAATCTAATCTAATCTAATCTTCCAGCCAAGTCACTGTCATGGTTGTGATATCATACTCTTACCTGCTTATCTGTACCCTCAGCTGTCTTAATCCTCAGGCTACTTACGTTAACATATATTTCATTTAGCTTTGCTAAACTCTTCTCTTTTCTAGCTTATGTTTCCTCTAGCTTCCAAACTAACTAGCTTACTAGTTTTAACTTATAATTCCAGCGCAACTTCTCTCCTCTCTGAACAACTGGTTAGGATCACTTCCTTCTGATGTTTAAATTCGCCCCAACAGCAGGAGCAATCCTTCCTCTGTGGATGTTGGTCCTGTTCCTGTTCAAATGTAAACCATCCAAATTGTATTTGTCCCACCTCCCACTGAAACTATCCCAGGAATCTCAGGAATCTAATTCCTGTCTCCTACATTATCTCCCCAGCCATCTGCACTATCAATCTATTCCTATACTCATTACTGCAAGACACTGGAAGTAACCAAGAGATACTATTTTAGAAGACGTGTTTTTCAGTTTCTTATCTAATACATAATGTCTGCTTGTAGGACATTGTTTGTGTTTCTTCCAATGTCATTGGTCCCAACATGAACCATCTGGTTGCTCCACTCCCCCTTCAGAATACTCTGCTGCCATTCCATGACATTCTTTACCATGAATAGTGGTAGACAGGACACTTACAAGGTAAGCAGAACAGCATTAATATGAGGGACTCTGTCTCCAATTATAATTATTTATCTCCTTCTCACCTATATCACTTCCATTGTTTTAAAGTCTATTTCTTTATGGATTATGTGTTGGTGCCTTATCATTTAAACAATGTTTTTGTGCACTTCCAGACCATACAAACCATTTTGTCAAGTAGGTATACATATCTGAAGCCAGTGCTTCAGTACATTTTTGCTATGCATTCTGAATGTTAGTTTATCAAGAAGGGCTTATGCCTGAAACGTCGATTCTCCTGCTCCTCGGATGCTGCCTGACCTGCTGGTGCTTTTCCAGCACCACAGTCTCAACTCTGGTCTCCAGCATCTGCAGTGCTCACTTTCTCCTATTCTTGACTTACAGGCAATCTCTTCAAAAGATCCCATGTTTCCTCCTCGCCTGGTTCCTGAGGTTGAGATGGTGGTCTAAATCATCTAAGTTTGTCCAGATGGTGGTCTAAATCATCTAAGTTTGTTCAGATGGTGGTCTAAATCATCTAAGTTTGTTCAGATGCTGGTCTAAATCATCTAAGTTTGTCCAGATGGTGGTCTAAATCATTTAAGAATGGGCAAAGGCTGACATACCTCTAAGAGAAACTACACCGAAATGAATCATTTGCATCTCCATTTGATGTTGTGTCACTTTTTCCCTGTTACTATTCTTTTATTCCAAGCATAGCCCACATTATTTCTGATCTTCCTACTTTGGGAAGGATGTTGTGAAACTTGAAAGGATTCAGAAAAGATTGACAAGAATGGTGCCAAGGTTGGGGGGTTTGAGCTACAGGGAGTGGCTGAATAGATTGGGGCTATTTTCCCTGGAGTGTTAGAGGCTAAGGGGTGACCTTTTAGAGGTTTATAAAATCATGAGGGGCATGGATAGGGTAAATAGACAAGGTCTTTTCCCCAGGGTGAGGTTGTCCAAAACTAGAGGGCATAGTTTTAAGGTGAGAGGGGAAAGATTTAAAAGGGACCTTAGGGGCAGCTTTTCACACAGAGGGCGGTGTGTGCATGGAATGAGCTGCCAGGAGAAGTAATGGAATCATAGACTAACACAGCATGCAAACAGGCTCTTCAACCCAAACTGGTCCATACTGACCGTGGTGCCCACTTAACTAGTTCCAATTGCCTATATTTGGTCCATATCCCTCTAAATTCTTCCCTCCATGTACCTATCCAAATGATTTTTAAATGTTGCTATTGTACCTGTCTCAACCACTTTCTCTGGCAGCCCGTTCTATATACCATATTCTACATAATGGTGAAGGCTGGTACAATTACAATATTTAAAAAGGCATCTGGGTGGGTATATGAATAGGAAGAGTTTACAGGGATATGGGCCAAGTGCTAGCAAATGGGACTAGATTTATTTAGGATATTTGGTTGGCAAGAACAAGTTGGACCAAATGGTCTGTTTCAATGGTATACATCTCCTTGACTGTTTGACTCTAATTACCAAAATAACTGATTCAAGAATTCTGGTGAAAGCTTACTGTTCAGAGGGGATAAAAAGCGTGTATTCATAATAGCTTTAAAAGTAACAAATGAACATTACTACTGTGTGGTTTCAAGTATGAAATATTGTCTGTTTGGTCTTTCTTACGAAAAGGTTTCCCGGGTGTAACTTGCGGGATTATACTCAACTTTTCATCTTTCAAAACTATTCCAAATTCAAAATTAATAACAATAGATTCAAATGTTTCTTCCATGTATAGCCCCTGCAGTGTTGTTGGACAAACTGGTTTCATTAGTGGCAGAAGTGGGTCCTGCAGATGCTGGAGATCGGAGTCAAGATTAGAGTGGTGCTGGAAAAGCACAGCAGGTCAGGCAGCATCCAAGGAGCAGGAAAATCGACGTTTTGGGAAAAAGTCCTTCCTGATGAAGGGCTTTTGCCTGAAACGTCGATTTTCCTGCTCCTCGGATGCTGCCTGACCTGCTGTGCTTTTCCAGCACCACTCTAATCTTGACTGGCTTCATTAGTGGTCAATTAATTTATTTTCAAACCAATAATCTATCTCATTTTTTTTCTGGTACAAGTTAAAACCACCTAGGCTGTTTCCACTGGCTCCTGTTTTAATTTCAAATTTAAAGATTGAAATTTATTTGCTCCTTAAAATTCAATTGAACTTCCCATTCCCTGTTTAAACTAGCAACTTGTCTCAAGAGATTTTATCAATCCCAATTTTAAAAAAAAATGCATCCAGACTTGGTGGCTCTAAACAGTGCTCTTATATTGGAGATTCCAGTGATTGTAGTCAGTTCAGGATTCCCCTGTTATCAAAGACTTCATCTCTACAACATTTCCACCTCCCTCACTGTGTTCCAAAACCTGTGGCTCAGGAAGAAACCCAGTGGGTTAATAATGTCCAAAATATCACATCTCACCATATTGAACATGTGTGAGAAGATTTAAAACAGTCACCAGAAAGAAATAACTCGAGCTGGTCTCAAAAGGGGCAGGGCCCAAGTCACAAGATGACGTTATGTCATGCTTTCACGTATTCAATTTAAAACTGTCAAAATATCCTGATAATTTCAGACTGTCATTTTAAATTTCTATTGTCTTAAGGAAAACTTTCCTCGTACTTTATTTCAAGACCATCTTCAAAAAGAAACATTGCAACTATGCGGACAAAACAAGATTTGAAATTCTTGAATCTATGATACTTTCAGACTACGCCTTGTTTTAGTACTAGTTTCAGTTGAATATAAGGAATACTATCCTTGTAACTGTCATTGGAACTCGCTGAGTATAATCCAGTTACTGTGGGGAAGGGACTTGTTGATCTCTTCCCTAACTGTGTCTAAGAGTCCTAGTCCTTTGTCCACCCATTTCGGCTCCTGGGTGACATTATTAATTTGCTTTGTCTCACCACACAGGGATGGAAAAGTGAAATATTGTCAGCTCCATTCTCAAGGTTACCTGCATTCTCTTGCAAGATAACACCCCCACCTGTTCTCTAGTCAGAGATTTCTGTAAGAGATAAAAAAAACTGCAGCTCCTGAAATCCAAGGTAGACAAACCAAGGAGGCTGGGAAAACACAGCAAGCCAGGCAGCATCAGCAGGTGGAGAAGCTGATGTTTTGAAGTCGATTTCATTGTTGGTTCAACAGCAGTATCTAGTTTGTCCAGTCCCAGTATTGAGTTTACCTGCAGTCTTTTCCTTGTACTATACATAATTGGTATAATGCTTTCCTGTTGGTAATCACTTTTACTCTGCAGCTGTTTTACCAATTTCTGCAGCTTTCTATTTTCTTGATTGAACTGTAAAGCACACACATGGGCCCCATAAGCTAAATTATTACAGGCGGTTTCTAATTCAGTTGTTCCTGTCATAAGACAAAAAAACTGCAGATGCTGGAAATTTGAAACAAGAACAGAAATTACTGGAACATCTCAGCAGGTCTGGCAGCATCTGTGGAGAGAAATTGGAGTTTACATTTCGGATCCGGTGACCTTATTTCAGAGTTTCCTCCATAGATGCTGTCAGACCTCCTGAGAGTTTGCAGCAATTTCTGTTTTTGTTTTATTTCGTGATATCTTTCGAAAGTCTGTCAAACTCTCTCATAATTACTATCACATATTTCTACAGTTTTCAGTATATCTCCCGCTGTCAATAATCCTAACTTTTCTATAAAACTATCTACAAGTATTTTTGAATATGCCAGTAACATGATAACTTGCTGCTTTTTACAGCTCTTCAAACGTAAAAGACAATTAAGTCACTACTCCTGTGATACACCAGTTAAATAAAGAAAGTATACAACTGTGACATTTGGGGATGCTTCACTGCTACTAGAGGATAACCAATCTGTTGGAGTGGAATGTTTCGGTATTAAGGTGGTGGGAGCGCTACAGAAGAGCATGAGGTTTGCCCTTAAATTATCTTTGCAGTTTCTTTTGAATATTAGAAATGAATCTATTTTCACCTCCTTTTCACAAGTCAATGTAAAAGAAAACTTTCCTCTTGTTGCCTTTAATTTTTTGCTAACCATCCCACGTCTGCATCCTCTGTTTACTGAACTTCTGCCACTGTAAACAGTTTCTCCTTATTTACTCAAAATCATTTATGATTTTCAACACCTCTGTAAAACCTTACCTTAACCAACTCTGTTCTAAAGAAAATTTTCTGTACATAACTGAAGTCCCTGATTCCAATACTATTTTACTAAATCTCCTTTGCCCTACCTCCAAGTCTTTGCTGAAATGCACTGCTCAGAATGGAACACATTAGTCCAGCTAAGAGCTAACCACGACTTGATAAAAGTTTAGCATTACTTTTCTTTTGTACTCACTTTCTTTATTAATAAAGTCGAGGAGCTTATCTGCTTCAAAAATAAAAAGAAATAACCTTCTAACTTGATTTGGAGATACCGGTGTTGAATTGGGGTGTACAAAGTTAAAAATCACACAACACCAGGTTATAGTCCAACAGGTTTAATCGCTCCGGAAGCTAGTGTGCTTCCAATTAAACCTGTTGGACTATAACCTGGTGTTGTGTGATTTTTAACTTTGTACACCCCAATTCAACACCGGTATCTCCAAATCATGACTGTTGTTGGATTATAACCTGGTGTTGTGTAATTTTTAACTTCTTAACTTGTGCTGCTACCATCAAAGGTTTGTGTACATGCACTGCCAAATGCCTCTGTTACTGCACTTCTTAAAATTAAACTGCTTCATTTAAAGTACCTCCAATCATTCTATAAAACTATAATCTTCACACTTTTTCTGAGTTAAATGTAATTTGCCAAATGTCTGTCCATTTTTTAAGTCCATGTCCTCCATAAGTATTTTGCTATACTAATTATTTATGATTTGGAGATGCCGGTGTTGGACTGGGGTGTACAAAGTTAAATTCTGGATTAATGGTGCTGGAAGAGCACAGCAGTTCAGGCAGCATCCAAGGAGCAGCGAAATCGACGTTTCGGGCAAAAGCCCTTCATCAGGAATAAAGGCAGTGAGCCTGAAGCGTGGAGAGATAAGCCAAGCTCCTCTAGCTTGTCTCTCCACGCTTCAGGCTCACTGCCTTTATTCCTGATGAAGGGCTTTTGCCCGAAACGT
>NC_057760.1:3737706-3748668 GCF_004010195.1 Chiloscyllium plagiosum
TCCACTCCACCCTCTCCTCCCTGACCTATCACCTTCATCTCCTCCCCCACTGACCTATTGTACTCTATGCGACTCTATCCCCATCCCCACCCTCCTCTAGCTTATCTCTCCACGCTTCAGGCTCTCTGCCTTTATTCCTGATGAAGGGCTTTTGCCCGAAACGTCGATTTCGAAGCTCCTCGGATGCTGCCTGAATTGCTGTGCTCTTCCAGCACCACTGATCCAGAAGATAGCTATCACCATTGTTAACAGCTAACTCGAGAATGCAACTTTAAAAAAAAGGGTTTTGTGATTTACACATGAAAGAAGTGAAATTATAACTGTATTCTAACAGATGAAAGGCTTAACAGATAGTCAATTTTTCAATGTATAATTTCAGTTACATCACACTGCAAATTTTTGCTATAAATTCTGTGTTACGATCGAGCCCTCCACTATCACCTGATGAAGGAGCGTCGCTCCGAAAGCTAGTGTGCTTCCAATTAAACCTGTTGGACTATAACCTGGTGTTGTGTGATTTTTAACTAATTATTTATGATATTTTAAGTTATTTGTCAACAGTTAGTTTTAAAATTATGCTCTGTACACCAAGTTTATGTCACTGATATTAAATATATGAGCCATAACTTTTATGCTATTTGAACATGCCGGGAATCAGGGCTATTTTTGACTCCTCGCTTCACAAAGGCCTGAGGCGAGCCAACATTTCAAATTTTCTTGGAGGTCGTCAATTAACAGGTCACCCATGTTCACCATCTAAATAAGTAACTCCCTTAGAGAAGGAGGCCAATTGGCCACAAACGTTTGGGGGAAACATTGTAAGATTGTTTAGTTACTATTTTATTCTCTTTTGATTGTAGAAGCTAAAGTTGTAGAAAGCAATGAGAGTGTTATCAGAGGAATGGAATTTACAGCTGCAATAATTGGAATGCAGAAGTTAACCTAACAGAATCACTCCAAAGGACTTTGGGTAAAGGTGATTCACCACATTACTACCTAACGCAATAAGTTTCAAAAGCAAGAAATGACTTCATTCCTGACTCCCCCATGAAACTGTGGGGAAAGCATTTCGCAGAAATTGCATGTTTTAAAGGCAGTGTTAACATGTTAAGTTTAGACTGACCAGAGTATAATAATTATCTAGCTAATGATCATACAACATGACACCCCCAATTCCTATACTCAGTGTTGTGAGCAATGAAGGCAAGAGTGCTAAATGTCTTCTTAACCACTTTATCTACCCGTGAAACAACTTTCAAAACTATGTGCTTGAATACCTAAATCTCTCTATCTGACAACACTATCCCCGACCCTACCATTAACTGTATAAGTTCTACTGTTGTTTGTCTTACCAAAATGCAACACCTCACATTTATCTAAATTAAACTCCATCTACCACTCCTCACCCTAATGGCTTAATTGAACAAGATCCCTTTGTAATCTCAGATAAGCTTCTTCACTGTCCACTGAACCACAAATATCTGCAAATTTATAACCATGCTTCCTAAATTCTTATCCAAATCGTTTATATGAATGACAAACAAAGGCAGATCCAGGCACCAATCCCTGCGGAACTCTGCTAGCCATGGGCCTCCAGTCCAAGAAACAACACTCCAGCACTACTCTTCGTCTCCTATGGAATCTTGTATGAGGTATGAGAGAGCAGCTAGCAATGTGGAATCGGAGTCAACACCCTCAAGATAGGAATGACTACATTTAGAGGGAGAACAAATATTAAGGAAAAGGAATATCTGAGTGTCAGGCAAACCCTTCCATTAAAAACTGAATCCTTGCTTTCCTTGAAAGTGGTATTGCAAGTAGACAGGGTAGTGAAGAAAGCGTTTGGTACGCTTGCCTTTATTGGTCAGTGTATTGAGTGTAGGAGTTGAGAGGTCACGTTGTGGCTGTTCAGGACATTGGTTAAGCCATTTTTGGAATACTGTGTCCAATCTGGTCTCCCTGCTAGGAAAGATGTTGTGAAACTTGGAAGGGCTCAGAAAAGATTTACAAGGACGTTGGCGGGTTTGGAGGGTATGAGCTATCGGGAGAGGCTGAGTAGGTTAGAGGGTTGGAGGATGAGGAGTGACCTTACAAAAGTTTATAAAATCATGAGACGCATGTATAGAGTTCCCAGATAAGGAAGTCCAAAACTAGAGGGCGTAGGTTTAAGGTGAGAGGGGCAACATTTAAAAGGGACCTAAGGGGCAGCTGATGCATGTATGGAATAAGCTGTCAGCGGTGGTGGTGGAAGCTGGTACAATTACAACATGTAAAAAGGCATCTGGATGGGTCCATGAATAGAAAGAATTGAGAGGAATATGGGCCAAATGCCAGCAACTGGGTCTAGATTAATGTAGAATATAGGCATGGATGAGGTGGATTGAAGAGTCTGTTTCTGTGCTGTACATCTCAAAGACTCTACTGCCTTGTTTGGCTAATAGGTCGGCAAGTCATACAAAGGTAAGAACAGTATCTTACCCCCCCAAAAAAACTTGCGTTTGTGAAGCACCTTTCATAAATAGCTTAACAGATAGTAATGCAATTTTTGAAGTGCATTCACTAATTTAGAGTAGGGCATATGGCAGTCAAGTTGCACACAGGAAACTCCCACAAACAGCAATGAGCTCACAGGAATGTAGGACTAGCCCAAATCACTGTATAGCCTGCTTTTTGTTGTGTGATAAATATTGCCCAGCGTGCTGGGAAAATCTCCCCTTGCTCTTTTATATCAACCCAAGGGATTTTGCAATATTGCAAATTGACATCAACTCTTGGTGTTCATGTTGGACTTGCCAGTTTGCTATGATATTTTATCAGGTTTATCATCACAGCAACATTATTTACCAAAGGAGTCAACAGTGAAATTCAAGATATTGTGGTGGGAAAGGAAAGCATATTTGCCTCAGACTCAGCACTCGCTAATTACCCAATGCTGATACTATTCAAATGATGTCAACAATGGTTGCTGCTTTTTCCAATATTTGAATTAGATTATTCAGATTACACTTTGTCACTGTGCCAATTCCTTTTCAAATTAAGTATACATCCATTAACTGTACTGACTCTAGCAGAAACAGGGTGGCATGGTGGCTCAGTGATTAGCACTGCTGCCTCAGTGCCAGTTTGATTCCAGCCTCGGGCAACTGTCTGTGTGGTGTTTGCACATTCTCTGTGTGGGTTTCCTCCGGGTGCCCTGGTTTCCTCCCCTAGTCCAAAGATGTCCAGGTTAGGTGAATTGGCAATGCTAAATTTCCCATCGTGTCCAGGGATGTGTAGGTTAGGTGCATTAGTCAGGGGAAATATACAATAATAGGGTAGAGAATTCCTGAAGAAGGGCTTATGCCCGAAACATCGATTCTCCTGTTCCTTGGATGCTGCCTGACCTGCTGCGCTTTTCCAGCAGCTCATTTTCAGTAGAGAATGGTTCTGGATGGTTTAATCTTTGGAGAGTCAGTGTGGACTTGTTGGGCTGAATAGCCTGTTTCTACACTGTAGGGATTCAGTGATTCTTCTGTAACATCTGAGCAAGTTATTTGATTAACACGTCTCAATTTCCTTGGCATTCTGTTTAAAGAGGAGCTCTAAGCCCTTAGCACCAAAATCACATATTCAAATATTGCTTGTTATCATTTCAGCCTCTATCACTGAAGCCTTTATTTCTACATTTGACATTCCACATCTACACATTCTTATCCTCTCTCTTATTAGATTTTCCATTCTAAACTCCAGATTGTCCTAAATGCTGCCATGCACTTCTTATCCTTCAAAAAAGTTCCATTTGACTAATATTCCAGTCTTCACTGACATACTACTGAGTCCAGATTCCTTCATTGGATTTAAAAATTTTATTGTTCCTAGAATCCCTCCATGGACGTACAACAATCTTTTGCTGCCCGATTATGTCCGAGTTTATCCCTGTTCCCCATGATTTCTAAGTAACCTGCCCCTCTCCCTTTTTCTTCCCTGATGGCATTTTTTCAACTACCTTGGGCCTACTCTGTGGAACTCTGTCCAAAATGTCATTATCTTCAAAAACTTCTTTAATACCTTGATGTTAATTAAGCTGAACTAATTTTTATTAAATCTGTTTTGTTGTGATAAAGGTGCCATATGAATGCAATATGTTGCTGTATGAAAACCCACCCACCAACTGAGAGGCCTCAAGAACAACAGTTTATATTGTCATACTTGCATGTTGAACTAACATTACAAGGCAGTTTCATGTGCATGAGCCATCTATCAGATCGACTAAACAGCTATTATTCACGTTGAGTGAATGTTGGCAGGCTTTCCAACAGTTGATAACACCATGTATGTCTGTGATTTTTTAAAACAGAATCATTCCACAGGATGTGGACATTACTGACTAGGCTAGTATTTATTACCCATTCCAAATTGTTAAGAGTGATCTACATTGTTGTGGATCTAGAGTCTCATGTAGGCCAGACCATGTAAGGATGGTAGTTTCCTTCCCTAGATAACATTAGCAAATCAGCTAGGGTTTTCCTGACAATCAGCAACGGTTTCATAGTTATCATCAGACTCTTACTTCCAAATTTTTATTGAATTCTACCTCCCATGGTGGAATTTAAACCCAGTTCCCCAGAACATTGTCTGGGCCTCTTGTTACTATTTAGCTGTAATAGCTCTAAGCCATTGCAATGGATGTACAACATTTAAGAGCAGGAGTCCTGACTGATATTCCCCTAGCTGGCTCTCGTTCTCTTAGACCAATTGTAACATATTAGAGTAAGTCATAACACTATCAGCAGCTGAAATGGTTACAGTTAGCTAATGCAGCACAGACATCTGCAAGTCAAAGTTCTAACAGACAATCCATTCACTCTCAAACACATCAGAATAGAGCAAATCTTATGCATTATACTATAAGCTCTATTGTGAGTTGCACAGTTTTACTTTGTCAAAGGTTCCAATTTCTCAATGTTTTACTGTAGGATCCCTACAGTACTGAAAGAGGCCATTCGGCTAGTCGAGTCTGCGTCAATCCTCTGATGAAAATCCCACCCAGACACCCCCACCCTATCCCTGTAACCACACATTTACCATGGCGAATCTACCTAACCTGTGTATCCTTGGCCACTAAAGGGCAATTTAGCATGGCCAATCCACCTAACCTGCACATCTTTGCTCTGTGGGAGAAAATCAGACCATCCAGAGGTGCCCATGTAGATGTGGAAAGAGTGTGCAAACTCTACACACACAGTCACCTGAGATTGGAATTGAACTTGGGTCCTTGGCACCATGAGGCAACAGTGCTAACCACTGAACCACATAGCAAGACAAAGCTGCAATAAACTAACTACCACAGATTTACAAAGTTAAAAATCACATGACTTGGCGATGCTGGTGTTGGACTGGGGTGTACAAAGTTAAAAACCACACAACACCTGGTTATAGTCCAACAGGTTTATTTGGAAGCATTAGCTTTCGGAGCGCTGCTCCTTCATCAGGTGGTCGTGGAGTATAAAATTGTAAGACAGAATTTATGGCAAAAGTTTACAGTGTGATGCAATTGAAATTATATATTGAAAAAGACCTGGATTGCTAAGTCTCTCATCTTTTAGAATGGGTGTGTTGGTTTCAGTTTTCTTTCAGAACTTTTTTTTAAAATGATATTCTCAAGTGAACATTAACAATAGGTACCATGTCATCTCAGCTAATGCATTGAAGGTGTGAGGTGCCCTGTGTGAGGCAGTCTGTGCCCCAATGTTCAGACTGATTCTATTTCTAAAAAAGGGATTTACAGAATCTTACATGGATTCATGCAGCTTTTCAGCAAAATGAAATATAATTCTGCGAGTACAAATTCACCCCACAAACTTATACGTATATGTATGTGTATGCAAGTGGGTGTGTGTGTAGAGGGGTGGGGAGGAAGGTATGAGAGTGGTGTGAGAGTGTGTGTATGTGTGAGTGTGAGTATAAAGGGGTATACGTTTGTGTGAGAATGCATGTGTGGGTGTGTATATGTGAGCATGTGAGAGAGAGCTTGTGTAAGAGAGAGGGTCTGCGTGAGAGTATGGGTCTGTAGGAGTGTGTGTGTGTGAGAGAGAGAAAGAGAGGGATTTACATATGAAAGAACTTAAACCAACATGGTCATTCTAAAAGATGAGAGACTTAATAAACAATCCAGGCCTTCCCCTTAGGTCACTTTTATATCTTTCCCCTCTTACCCTAAACTTATGCCCTCTAGTTCTGGACTCCCCCACCCTAGGGAAAAGACTTTGTATATTTATCCTATCCATGCCCCTCATAATTTTGTAAACCTCTATAAGGTCACCCTTCAGCGCTGTACATCTCAATGACTCTATAATACATAATTTCAGTTGCATCACACTGTAAACATTTGCTATAAATTCTGTGCCATACGATCTTATTCTCCACAACCACCTGATGAAGGAGCAACACTCCAAAAGCTAGTACTTCCAAATAAACCTGTTGGACTATAACTCGGTGTTGTGTGATTTTTAACTTTGTACACCCCTGTCCAACACTGGCACCTCCGAATTGTTACCACAGGTTTCTTTGGCAATAAATTACACTACATTTAAACAATTTTCAAGGTCATTCTTAACGTGGTGCAGCGACACAGTCCTTTCGTGTTTTCACACAAAGGAATTTGTTACAATTACAATAGCAACAAAAGGTCAACAAATATAAGTGAGTGACAGACAAGACATTAACTGAGGGGTTTATGTGGTGTATAAGTAGAACACAGTAAGTTACAGGGTACAATCCTAAACTGGTGATTTGTCTGTTGTCATGGCCCACTTGGGAAAATGTGTCAACTCAAGACCTATTACTTCTGGGCTCACCACAGAAGTTAAAGATTTAATTAAATTGCTCAAACTCCCCAATTTAACTACCTGAAGGACTTGGGCTAACCAGGTTTCTGTACTTGAACTACTGTTTATTACAAGTAAACCAATTCTGACCACAGCAAAACACAAATATAAATTTTAGGATGGATAGGAGAGACTGGTGGATGTAAGAGCTGCTCCTTTTCTGGAGATTGTTTTCAGTACTGGAACTGATTTCCTCAATTTCTTGCAGCAATAATTACTATTTTTATAAGTTTTTGCCTTTTTTTAGAACTTTAGAAAAAAAATCAAAAACGACAATACTTTAAACAGAAGGAAAGAGAGAGAGAGTAAGAGTTTCAGGAGAGACCACGTGGGAGATCGGAGAACGTCTGTAGAATTCATCAAAAAGCAATCAACAGAGAGCTCTACTAGGTGGAGCTCTAATCTCCTCCTTAAACCCTTCACATATATGCTTACACAGACAAAAGACATGGATGCTGTGGGCAGAGGAAACAATATTGTGGAAAGACAGCTCAATAGCACCAGTTCTGTTTCTTTCAGGTCCTTCAGATCTCTGATCTTTGTAATGTTCTCAGTTATTTGCTGTAAACAAAATGGGGTTGGGGTGCTGGTGTTGACACATTAACTGTTTCAGTTTCTTAGTCGCTAGTTAGAGGCCACAGCTCATATCAAATAATGGGAGAGAATAGCTAGCTATCTTTCAGTCCTCACTTCCATTAGTGCAGAGAGAGAAAAGAGGAGATGTTGTCTCTGTGGTCTGGAGACATTTTGCTCTGTATTGCCAACACACAAGCTGTCCACCAACTTAGGAGCCATTCAGAGAATTGTTGTCATGTTGATGACTCCTGGCCCATTCAACTGGATCTCATCAAAAACCAAGTCAACAGGTTGTCTCTGGGTGACATTTGATCTGAACATACACTCATGGTGCCATTGGATCAAAGAAAGAAACATTATAAAAATATAAAAATAACTCTCAGTGAGTTCCAGTTATTTGCTTTTAAAAGTGCCAGATCTCCTACCGAAATCCTTGTGTTTTTTTTTTCTCTAATTTTGATCCACAATCTAAACTAGTGCTAAATAAAAAGATATGGGTCAGAGACTTATTGAGGCCTGAACAGTTTGGGTTATGGTGAGAATGGTGGACTGGAGAAATTGAGGCTCTGGTCAAGAAAAAGAAGGGGGTATATATCAGATATGGACAGCTGGGATTGAGTGAATTACTAGAGGAGTATAAAGACAGTAGGAGTACACCTAAGAGGGAAATTAGGAGGGCAAAAAAGGACATGAGATAGCTTTGGCAAATAAAGTTAAAGAGAATCTAAAGTGATTCTATAAGCATAAAAAGAAGCAAAAGAATAACTAGGGAGGGAATAGGGTCCCTTAAAGATCAACGTGGCTGTCTATGTCTGGAAGCACAGGAGATGGGTGAGATACTAAAAGAATATTTTACGTCAGTATTTACTGCAGAGAAGAACATGGAAGCTAGAATACTTGCGGAAATAAATAGTTTTAGAAAGAGGTCATATTACAGAAGAGGAGGTGCTGGTGGTCTTAAAATATAAAGGTAGATAAATCCCTAAGACCCGATCAGGTATTTCCCAGAACTTTGTGGGAAGCGAGGAAAGAGATTATTGACTTCTTGCTGAGATATTTGTATTATCAACAGCCATGGGGCTGGTTGGTTAATGTTGTGCCATTATTTAAGAAAGGCATTAAGGAAAAGCTATTGAACAATAGACCAGTGAGCCTTTCATTAATGGTGGGTAAGTTGTTGGAGGGGATTCTAAGGGACAGGATTTACGTGCATTTGGAAAGGCTAGGACTGTTAAGGATAGTCAACATAGCTTTGTGCTTGGAAAATCGTGTCTCACTAATTTGATTGAGTTTTTGAAGAGATGATGAAGAATATTGATGAAGAAAGAGTGGTAGGTGTTGTCTATATGGACATAAGCAAAGCATTTGACATGATTCTGCATGGTAGACTGGATAGTAAGATTAGATCACATGGGATAAAGGGGGAGTTAGCCAATTGAATACAAAATTGACTTGCTAGCAGGAGGCAGAGGATGGTGATAGAGGGTTGTTTTTTGGACTGGAGGCCTGTGACCAGTGGTGTGCCACAAGGATCAGTGCTTTTCATCATTTATATCCATAATTGTGATATGAATATAGAAAGTATGGTTAATAAGTTTGCAGATGACACCAAAATAGATGGTGTAATGGACAGTGAAGAAGAATATCTCAGAGTATGACAGGATGTTGATCAAATGGGCCAATGGGTTGAGGAGTGGCAGATGGAGTTTAATTTAGTTAAATGTGAGGTGTTGCATTTTGGTAAGGCAAACCAGGACAGGACTTATAGTTAATGATAAGGTCCTGAGGAGTTTTTCTTTCCTCTTTATTCATTCATGGGATGAGAGTATTGCTGGTTCGGCAGCATTTACTGCCCATGCATAATTGCCAATAGTGCAATAAAGAGTAAACCACATTGCTGTGGACCTGGAGTCACATTTAGCCAGACCAGGTAAGGATGGCAGTTTCCTTCCCTAAAGGATATTAGTGAACCAGAAGGGTTTTTTCCAACAGTCAGAAAAAGATTTGTGGTCATCATTAGATCCTTAGTTCCAGATATCTATTGAATTCAACTTCGGCTATCTGCCATGACAGGATTCAAACCCAGGTCCCCAGAACAATTTCTGGTCTCTGGATTATCAGTCTGCAAACAATAACACTATGGCCATCAGCTCCCTCTATGTTGCCGAACAAAGAAACCTAGGGGTGCAGGTGCATAGTTCATTGAAAATGGAGTTGCAAGTAGACAAGATGGTGAAAAAAGCATTTGGCATGTTTGCCATCATTAGTCAGAGCATTGAGTATAGGAGTTAGGATGTCATACTGCCGCTGTACAAGACATTGATGAGGCCACTTTTAGAATACTGAGTGGTCTGGTTGCCCTTCTATAGGAGAGATGTTGATAAACTTGAGAGAGTGCAGAAAAGATTTATAAGGATGTTGCCGGGACTGGAGGGTTTGAGTTATACAGACAGACTGAATAGGCTGGGGCTTTTTTTCACTGGAGTGTCGGAGGTTGAGGGGTGACCTTAGAGAGGTTTGTAAAATCACGACGGGCATGGATAGAGTGAATAGCCAAGATCTTCGTCCTAGGATGGGTGAGTTCAAAACTAGAGGGCATAGGTTTAAGGTAAAAGGGGAAAGCTTTAAAAGGACCAGAAAGAAGGTTACCTCAGATTATAATAGGATCTTGATCAGATGGGCCGATGGGCTGAGGAGTAGCAGATGGAGTTTAATTTAGATAAATGCGAGGTGCTCCATTTTGGGAAAGCAAATCTTAGCAGGACTTATACATTGGCCTAACCAATGTCCTGTACAGCTACAACATGACTTCCCAACTTCTGTACTCAATACTCTGACCAATAAAGGAAAGCATACCAAACGTCTTCTTAACTATCCTATCTACCTGTGGCTCCACTTTCAAGGGTGTGTTGCTGAACAAAGAGACCTTAGAATGCAGGTTCATAGCTCCTTGAAAGTGGAGTCACAGAGAGATAGGATAGTGAAGAAGGCATTTGATATGCCAGAGTCATAGAGATGTACAGCACAGAAACAGACCCTTTGGTCCAACCCGTCTATGCCGACCAGTTATCCCAACCCAATCTAGTCCCACCTGCCAGCACCCAGCCCATATCTCTCAAAACCCTTCCTATTCATATACCCATTCAAATGCCTCTTAAATGTTGCAATTGTACCAGCCTCCACCACTTCCTTTGGCAGGTCATTCCAAACATGTACCATCCTCTGCATGAAAAATTTGCCCCTTAGGTCCCTTTTATATCTTTTCCCTCACACCCTAAACCTATGCCCTCTAGTTCTGACTCCTCCAACCCCAGGAAAAATACTTTGTTTATTTATCCTATCCATGCCCCTCATAATTTTGTAAACCTCTACAAGGTCACTCCTCAGCCTCCGACGCTCTAGGGAAAACAGCCCCATCCTGTTCAGCCTCTGCCTATAGCTCAAATCCTCCAACCCTGGCAACATCCTTGTAAATCTTTTCTGAACCCTTTCAAGTTTCACAACATCTTTCCCATAGGAA
>NC_057760.1:3748992-3773234 GCF_004010195.1 Chiloscyllium plagiosum
GGTCTCTTTGTTCAGCAACACTCCCTAGGACCTTACCATTAAGTGTATAAGTCCTGCTAAGATTTGCTTTCCCAAAATGCAGCACCTCGCATTTATCTAAACTCCATCTGCCATTTCTCAGCCCATTGACCCATCTGATCAAGATCCTGTTGTAATCTGAGGTAACCTTCTTTGCTGTCCACTGCACCTCCAATTTTGGTGTCATTTGCAAATTTACTAACTATACCTCTTACGCTCACATCCAAATCATTTATATAAGTGACGAAAAGTAGAAAACCCAGCACCAATCCTTGTGGCGCTCACTGGTCACAGGCCTCCAGTCTGAAAAACAACCCTACACCACCACCCTCTGACTTCTACCTTTGAGCCAGTTCTGTATCCAATTGGCTAGTTTTCCCTGTGTTCCATGTGATCTAACCTTGCCAATCGCACCGATCCTTGTGGCACTCCATTGGTCACAGGCCTCCAGTCTGAAAAACAACCCTCCAGCACCACCCTCTGACTTCTACCTTTGAGCCAATTCTGTATCCAATTGGCTAGTTTTCCCTGTGTTCCATGTGATCTAACCTTGCCAATCAGTCTCCCATGGGGAAACTTGTCAAACACCTTAGTGAAGTCCATATAGATCGCATCTACCACTCTGCCCTCATCAATCCTCTTTGTGACTTCTTCGAAAAACTCAATCAAGTTTGTGAGACATGATTTCCCACGCACAAAGCCATGTTGACTATCCCTAATCAGTCCTTGCCTTTCCAAATATATGTACATCCTGTCCCTCAGGATTCCTTCCAACAACTTGCCCACCACCGACGTCATGCTCACTGGTCTATCTGGTCTATAGTTCCCTAGCATGTCCTTACCACCCTTCTTAAACAGTGGCACCACATTAGCCAACCTCCAGTCTTCCGGCACCTCACCTGTGACAATCGATGATACAAATATCTCAACAAGAGGCCCAGCAATCACTTCTCTAGCTTCCCACAGAGTTCTAGGGTACATCTGATCAGGTCCTGGGGTTTTATCCACCTTTATGCATTTCAAGACATCCAGCACTTCCTCCTCTGTAATATGGACATTTTTCAAGATATCACCTTCTATTTCCCTGCATTCCATATCTTCCATATCCTTTTTCACAGTAAATACTGATGCAAAATGTTCGTTTAGTATCTCCCCCATTTTCTGCAGCTCCACACAAAGGCTGCCTTGCTGATCTTTGAGGGGCCCTATTCTCTCCCTAGTTACCCATTTGTCCTTAATGTATTTGTAAAACCCTTTGGATTCTCCTTAATTCTATTTACAAAGGCTATCTCATGTGCCCTTTTTGCCCTCCTAATTTCCCTCTTAAGTATACTCCTACTCCTTTATACTCTTGTAAGGATTCACTCAATCTATCCTGACTATACCTTACATAGTTTTGGAAAGAATTATGAGGGATAGGATTTATGACTATTTGGCAAAGCATAGTGTGATTAAAGGCAGTCAGCATGGCTTTGTGAGGGGTAGGTCATGCCTCACAAATCTTATTGAGTTCTTTGAGGAGGTGTCAAGACAGGTCAACAACGGTCGAGCAGTGGATGTGGTGTATATGGATTTCAGCAAGGCATTTGATAAGGTTCCCCATGGTAGGCTCATTCATAAAGTCAGGAAGTATGGGATACTGGGAGATTTAGCTATCTGGATTCCGAATTGGCTGGCTGACAGAAGACAGAGAGTGGTTGTAGATGGGAAGTATTCTGCCTGGAGGACAGTGTTGAGTGGGGTCCCGCAGGGCTCTGTTCTTGGGCCTCTGCTCTTTGTAGTTTTTATAAATGACTTGGATGAGGAGGATGAGGGGTGGGTTAGGAAATTTGCAGATGACACAAAGGTTGGAGGTGCTGTCGATAGTATAGAGGGCTACTGCAGGCTGCAGCGCGACATAGACAGGATGCAGAGCTGGGCTGAGAAATGGCAGATGGAGTTCAAGGAGTTCAACCTGGATAAATGCAAAGTGATGCATTTTGGAAGGTCGAACTGGAATGCTGAATATAGGATTAAAGATAGGATTCTTGGCAGTGTGGAGGAATAGAAGGATCTGGGTGTGCAAGTACATAGCTCCCTCAAAGTTCCACCCAAGTGGATAGGGTTGTAAAAAAAGCATATGGTGTTTTGGCTTTCATTAACAGGGGGATTGAGTTCAAGAGCCACGAGGTTTTGCTGCAGCTCTACAAGTCCCTGGTGAGGTAACACTTAGAACTGCAGATGCTGGAAACCAGATTCTGGATCAGTGGTGCTGGAAGAGCACAGCAATTCAGGCAGCATCCGAGGACAGGCAAAATCGACGTTTCGGGCAAAAGCCCTTCATCAGGAATAAAGGCAGAGAGCCTGAAGCATGGAGAGATAAGCTAGAGGAGGGTGGGAGTGGGGATAGAGTAACATAGAGTACAATAGGTCAAGTTGGGCTTGTCCACCCTTGGGCAAATTGTAGATGGTCATGTGATAAGGGAATGAGGTATGATGGCGGATAATGAGAGACATATCCCCCATCACTCCTTGTTCCCTAATTCCACTTTCATATCTACTCACCTTGTATCTACCATTTACAGACCTCAGGGACCATGTAGAGGAAAGCAAATCTTAGCAGGACTTATACACTTATTGGTAAGGTCCTAGGGAGTGTTGCTGAACAAAGAGAGCTTGGAGTGCAGGTTCATAACTCCTTGAAAGTAGACTCACAGGTAGATAGGATAGTGAAGATGGCGTTTGGTGTGCGTTCATTTCTTGGTCAGTATATTGAGGAGAGAAGTTGGGAGGTCATGTTGCAGCTGTACAGGACATTGGTTAGGCCACTTTTGGAATATTGCGTGCAATTCTTGTCTCCTTCCTATCGGAAAGATGTTGTGAAACTTGAAAGGATTCAGAAAAGATTTACAAGGACATTGCCAGGGTTGGAGGATTTGAGCTATAGGGAGAGGCTGAATAGGCTGGGGCTGTTTTCCCTGGAGCATCGGAGGCTGAGGGGTGACCTTATAGAGATTTACAAAATTATGAGGGGCATAGATAGGATAAATAGACAAGGTGGAGTGGGGGAGTTCAGAACTAGAAACCGTAGGTTTATGGTGAGAGGGTAAAGATATAAAAGAGACTTAAGGGGCAACCTTTTCATGCAGAGGGTGGTATGTGTGGAATGAGCTGCCTGAGGAAGTGGTGTACGCTAGTACAATTGCAACTCTTAAAAGGTATCTGGATGGGTACTTGAATAGGAAGGGTTTGGATGAATATGGGCCGGGTGCTGGCAGGTGGGACGAGATTGGGTTGGGATAGCTGATCAACATGGACAAGTTGGACCGAAGGGTCTGTTTCTGTGCTGTACATCTCTATGACTCTGTTCTGCTCTCTCCATCAAACCTTGATTTGATTTAATATTGTCACATGTACCTAGGTACAGTGAAAAGTTTTGATTTGTGTGAAGTTCAGGTAGATCATGTATAAAATGCATTAGGGTTATAGAACAGAGCTAAGAATACAATGTTATGGCTGCAGAGAAGGTGAAAAGATCAATATTAAATGTAAAATTTGTTCATTCAGAAGTCTAATAACAGCAAGGAAGAAGGCATTCTTAAATCTGTTGGTATACATGTTTAAACGTTTGTAACTTCGGCCTAATGGACGAGGTTGGAAGAGACTATAACCAGGGTGGGGAGGGGGATTTGATTATACTGGCTACCTTCAGGAGGCAGTGAGACATATAGATGGAGTCAATGGATGGAGGGCTGGTTTGTTTGCAGTTCAGGCAGATCATATTGTACAAAATGCCGACAAAATATCATAGACTGGGTGGAGTTCACAACTCTCTATAGTTTCTTACAGTCCTGGGCAGATTAGTTGCCATACAAAGCTGTGCTGTATCCATTAGAATGCTTTCTATGGTGCATCAATAAAAATTGGTAAGAGTTTCTATGGACATGCCGAATTTCCTTCGCCACCTGAGGAAGTTAGAGGCATTGCTGTGCCTTCTTGACTATAGCGTCAACGTGAGTGGACCAATCCAGCTTATGTGTTTTTCTTTCAATTTCCAGTTATATTTATAAATACTGATGGAAATACCTGCATCTAGAAAACTAGAAGAAACAAATCTAAGATGCTGGGCTCTTTTTTTCACCGAAATATTCAATGAGCCAAGGTTCATTTATTGGAGTGGCCTGGGATGATGAAACGAAGGAAAATATCGAGAGTGAAAACCCAAGTTAACAACTTCAAGCAGAATAATTGAGGGCTGGTGCTGTGAGGAATACAGGAGGCACGGATGCTGAATTGCTGTTCTTTTTACTCATAAACATTGAACTTAAGTGCCATTTGAACCTACTGCATTATTTGATAAGATCATGTTTGAGCAATAGAATTAATGAGGTCTTCACTTCTATAATTGTGACTGTGCAGAGGGAAAACAAGTTTTTTTTAATTAAATGTGAGTCCATGGGATGTAGGCAATACTGGTTAGGCCAGCATTTATTACCCATCCTTAATTGTCCCGGAGAAAATAGGGGTAAGTCGCCATCTTGAACTTCTGCAGTTCCCAAGGTGTAGGAGATTATCAATGTCTAAAGTTTGTGCGAAGATTTGTAGCTTGGGTGCTCGTTGTTGTGGTTCTGTTCGCCGAGTTGGAAGTTTTTGTTGCAAACGTTTCGTGCCCTGGCTAGGCGACATCATCAGTGCTTGGGAGCCTCCTGCGAAGCGCTTCTTTGATGTTTCCTCCGGTGTTTATAGTGGTACCACTATAAACACCGGAGGAAACATCAAAGAAGCGCTTCGCAGGAGGCTCCCAAGCACTGATGATGTCGCCTAGCCAGGGGACGAAACGTTTGCAACAAAAACTTCCAGCTCGGCGAACAGAACCAACTTTGTATGGAATGAGCTGCCGGAGGAAGTGGTGGAGGCTAGGACAACTGCAACATTTAAAAGTCATTTGGAGGGATGTGGGCCGGCTGCTGGCAGGTGGGACTAGATTAGGTTGGGATATCTGGTCGGCATGGACTGATGGGTCTGTTTCCGTGCTGTACATCTCTATGACTATATGACTCTGTTACCTGAGTGATAACATTTTCAGGTAGAGGTGGTTCATGTATGGAACGAGCTGCCAGAGGAAGTGGTTTATTGAGGGGAATTAGTAGTTGTTAATCATCTTATAAACTGCACATCTCTTTAATACACAGCTTCCTAATCAACCACTCACCATAAGCAAATTAGCCAAGTTGTTCATTTTAAAGACAGAACAATAGAACAAAATATTACATTATTTAAATGGCGAAAAACTGCAGAAGGTAGTAACACAAGGAAGCTTGTACATAAAACGCAGAAAGCTAACACATAGGTGTAGCAGGTAGTCAGGAGGACTAATAGAATGTTGGCCCATATTTCAAGGGAGTTGGAGTATAAGAGTAGGGAAGTCTTATTGCAACATGACAAGATGCTGGTGAGACATAGAACATAGAACAGTACAGCACAGTACAGACCACATCTGGAGGACTGTGAGCAGTTTTGGTCCTGTTATTTAAGGAAATATTTCATTGCAGATACTTCAGAGAAGGTTCATTGGGATGATCCCTGGTATGGAGGAATTGTTTTATGAGCAAAGGCTAAACTTAATTCTTGATTAGTAAAGGGGTCAAGGATTACGGAAGAAGGCAGGAGAGTAGGTTTGAGAAACATATCAGTGAATGGGGAAGCAGACTTGTTGGCTGAATGGTCTAATTATGCTCTGTATCTTAAGGTCTGAGGTCAATAAATGTTGGCCAGTCAGCGACATCCACGTCCCACCAGTAAACAAACAAAAAGGTGATTGGAGTGCTGTGCTTTATTGCAAAGGGAATGGAGTATAGAAGTAGGAATGCCTTGCTACATTATCAAGGCCATGGTGAGACAGTGCCTCAAATATTGCATGCAGTTTAGGTCTTCTTATTTAAGGAGGGGTATTCTTGGATTGTAGACAATTCAGAGAAAGTTCACTTGATTGATTACAGTGGGATAAAGGAGTTGTTTTATGAGGAAAAATTGAGCAGCTTAGGCCCATTATCAATGGAATTTCTGAAAGATGAATTTGTTGAAATATATTAGGACAGGCTTGACAGGGTAATTGATGGTGTTTCCCTAATGAGGAAGTCTAGCACTACAAGGACACAATGTTAAAAATAAGGGTTTGCCCACTTAAGATAGCGATAGGGAAAAAGTTCTTCTCTCAGAGAGTGGTTAGTCTTTGAAATTTTCTTCCACAAGACTAAGTTAGATAGATTTGTGATCAACAGGGGAGTCAAGGGTTATGAAGGCGCAGTCAGGAAAATAGAGTTAAAGCTACAATTAGATGAACCATGATCTTAAATCATTTCAAATATATATTAATGACTTGAATGAAGAAAATGAATGTACTATCACAAAGTTTGTGGTTGACAAAATTAAGTGGGAAGGGAACTGGTGAGGAATGCGTAGAATCTAGAGAGGGATATAGACATCTTAAGTGAATAAGCAAAAGACTTGGCAAATGAAATACTAGGGGGAAATGTGATGTTATGCATTCTGACAGGAAGAACAGAAGGTCTGAATGTTATTTAATTGGAGAAAAGTTTCTGAAACCTGTGGCACAGAGGGATTTGGGGTCCCTCATGCATGACTCACAAAATAAATTAACATCCAAGTTTGGTGATGTAGGGAACCTTACCTAAGTATGGCAGAGGGGTGCCAGGGTCAGTAATGTATTCCTTGCCCTAATTTGAATAACATGCAGTTTCACCCTCAGTCAATCCCCAATCAGGACCCCCTTTCGTCCCTTAATCTCTATACTTGACCCAAAGCACATAAAAACCCTCTCTGGCTGAAAAGCTGTGACTTCAAGGTACCACTTGAAGTGCTGCTTAGAAATCTTTTCATTTACTTTAAAGTTTCTGAGTCTTAATTTCTGACTCCTGAACCTGCCTGTGTGCCTTCTTGGCATTTCTTTTCACTGTCTCAAATTGACTTTGATAATTTGAGAGATATAATCTTCTCCTGATTGGCAATCTCTAAGGATTTAACCTTTTTCTTTAATTCTGTTTTCTGATTGGAAAACCTCAATTTCCTGACTGGCAACCTTTAGGCCATCAAGTTTCTGTTTTATTTCTGCATTTTCTGACGTAATTCCCCATTTTCTGACTTCATCTCACTTATCTCAGCATGTCTTTGCTTTAATGCAAACTTTGCGAACCAGGTTTCTGCAAAAAGGCAACAAATTCTCATCATCCTATCTTATTTGAGTGCTCACTTTCCCAAGAAATTTCTAATTGACTGTAACAAACGTTTTAGTGCAACAGGTCTTGGAACATCACAAGCTTGCTAATACTCTATCCACTTTGGCAATTTCATATTCAAGCATTCCTTAACAAAGTTCTCCTATTCAGGTTAATTGTTTGTCATGATTTCAGAGTAAACAATTGAGCCTAATTCAATAATACAAAAATTTAAATGGTCTGATTGAACCTGAAAAAAGTTTTGCAACCTCATCCACCCACTTGAATTCTAGACATCGTGTGGGACAGTTGCCCTCTTAATTGAAGTAGCAGGCAGGAGGAAGGGCGTGATGTGTGATGTGAAGGTGTTGTGGGGGTGAAGGGAGATGTTCGGAGTGAACCATGCAATCAAAGAAAGTGCAACACCTGCCTGGTTACTTCTTTCCTCCTCATTATCCAAGCTTCCAGATGAAGCAGTGATTTACCTGCACTTCACTCAATCTAGTCTACAGTATTCACTGCTCACAATGTGGTCTGCTGTACATTGGGAACATGAAATACAGCCTGGGCGACTACTTTGCAGAACACGTATGTTCTGCTTGCAAAAATGACTCTGGGCTTCCTGTTGCCTGCCACATCAATACACCACAGTGTTCCAGGCCAATATCTTTGTCTCAAGCTTGCTTCAGTGCTCCAGGGAAGCTTAGTGCAAGCTGGAAGAACTATATCAGATTTTCTACTTGGGGATTCTGCAGTCTTCTGGATTTAATATTGATTCCAATAATTTTGGGACTGTTACAAATCCTTCTGCTAATTAAACCAAACACACAACAAAGCTCACCTTGCCTCATAATCTGTTAAAGTATGAGTGACAGAGAACTCCCCAAATTCCACTATTTACAGAAAAAAAATCAATTTTATTCTTTAACTCTAAAAGTGAACATTAAACAACAACGTTTACAACTTTAAGCCTCCTTTCTCTTAAAGGTTTGTTATCTACCTCCAATATGCCGTTCCAATAACCACCCGTATTAAAATAATATCAACTTAACTTTAAAACCAGAAAGCAGCGATTGTCTCCAGTCTCCTCCTTCCTCTGGATCTCGAGCTATCTGGGTCGTCTTTGGTCTTTTGCTGCAAAGAAGTTTTATATGAAAAAGAGGTCTTTGACTGGCAGTTACTCTGATGGCAGTTGGTCACTTTCTCTGGCTAACCCTCAAAATGTCTGCTTCTTTACAACGCAAACATTGGATCATCTCATTGATTCGATGTTGGCACAACAGTAACATTCAAATTCGATTGGGTTTTAGTATCCTGGGGCATAATTTAAATTGTTTGGTTAAATTCAAATGGTTGTCAGCATAGCAACCAAAACTCAGGTATTCTGTTCACAGCCAATGTTACATATTTCCAATTTCCCAGTACACTCTGAGATTGCTTGTCAGTCACATGACAGGTGCCTACAAGCTCTCAATGCCAAACAGCTTTCACTCTCTCTTAAAGGTACAATACACACCTTCAACTTCATAACAACCTTCTCCCATGTCCTTAGCCCTATGCTCCTGGACACCAGATCTTGACATCATTTGGGCTGCTACCACAAATAGCCCATTGTCAGCCACTAATAGTCTCCACTAGCAGATATTGATTCTCCCAGGCTCACCTTTACCCATTCCTTTGCCCAACTGTTTTATTTTTCTCTCTCTCTCTCTCTGGGCTCCATCCCCAACCATCACTTACTCATCCCTGTTTCCACCCACCCATCTTCAGCATATACAACCTGTTCCTAGTTATAATAATTTCTTCAGAAGGGTCACTGTACCCAAAATGTTAACTCTTCTTTCTCTCCACAGATGATGCCAGATCTGCTGAGTCTTTCTAGCAATTTCTGTTTTTGTTTCTCCTGAAATTATGTCAATTCCTGCAATCCTGCCGCCCTGTCATCCTAAAATTATTGATTTTGAATATAAATTAGCACTATTCCATTTGGCAGGAATATCCTTTCACTGTACAGAGATTGTGAAAATAAATGGAGTCTCTTCTGATTTAAGAGGTTGCTACCAAATTAAATGACAAGGAATTAACAGCTCAATTGTGCCATTATGACAGGGTCTGAATGAGATTTTTGAGATAGAGTTGCAACTTCAGTGACACCTATTGTCTATCTCTTTACAAATCCTAATATTTACACTTTAGTCCTTGTTTGTTATGGCTTCTGATGCAGAATGATTAGCATTCCTAAATTTAAGCTCAGGACAGAAATCTATTGATATGCAATATGTCTTTGAGTCAGTGGAAGGTGGATATCCTGCTGACTGTTTCTAGGTGCAGTGTTATGCATATTAACATTATAAATAGAATTGGTGGGATTTGAATGTACTGTCACCCAGCAAACGCATCCCAAACTCAGTTAAATAGGACCTGTCACATTCTTTCTGGATAACCATATGTCCACGTGGTACGGAGTCATTGAAATAAACAAAGAGGTAGAAGCAGTTTCTACAGTCGGCTTCTATTTCCTTAAGTTTAGTTGGAGAAGAATGTGTTGGTGTTGAAGGAGCTGATCAAAATTCCCTCTCTTTGATAATTTTCTGGAAATACCTGTTGTACAGTATGTGTTTTTAGATGCCAAGTTAGGAAAGAATCAGGTCAGTATATCTATTTTCCCTCAATAGACTAGGACTACTGATACTGAAAATGTGTTGCTGGAAAAGCACAGCAGGTCAGGCAGCATCCAAGGAGCAGGAGAATCAATGTTCATGCCCGAAACGTCAATTCTCCTGTTCCTTGGATGCTGCCTGACCCGCTGCGCATTGCCAGCAACACATTTTCAGCTCTGACCTCCAGCATCTGCAGTCCTCACTTTCTCCTAGGATTACTGATAGAATAATCAACAATGAGAAAGGTTTCAGAGGTGAGGTGAGAGTGATAGTCCTTGATATCAAGGCTGCAATGACTGAATGAGGCATCAAAGAGTCCAAGCAAAGCTGAAATCAATGGGTAACAGGGAGCAAACTCTCCACTCGATGCAATCATACCTGGCACATAGGAAGATGGTTGTGGTTCTGTGGATCAGTCATCTAAGCTTCAGGATGTCTCTGCAGAATTCCCCAGGATAGTGTTCTAGGCCCAACCATCTTCAGCTGCTTCACTAGTGACATTCCCACAATCACAAAGTATCATAAGGTCAGAAGTGGGACGTTCGCAAGTGATTGCACAATGTTCAGCATCATTCGTGACTCCTCCATGCAGTCCATGTTAAAATGCAACAAGATCTGAATAATATCCAGATTTAGACTGACAAGTCACAAGTAAAAATCACACAACACCAGGTTAGAGTCCAACAGATTTAATTGGAAGCACTAGCTTTCGGAGCGCTACTCCTTCAGCGCTCTGAAAGCTAGTGCTTCCAATTAAACCTGTTGGACTCTAACCTGGTGTTGTGTGATTTTTAACTTTGAGCTGAAAAATGTGTTGCTGGAAAAGCGCAGCAGGTCAGGCAGCATCCAAGGAGCAGGAGAATCGACGTTTCGGGCATAAGCCCTTCTTCAGGAATGCCCTTCCTCATTCCTGAAGAAGGGCTTATGCCCGAAATGTCGATTCTCCTGCTCCTTGGATGCTGCCTGACCTGCTGCGCTTTTCCAGCAACACATTTTTCAGCTCTGATCTCCAGCATCCGCAGTCCTCACTTTCTCCTAGTTGATTTTTAACTTTGTACACCCCAGTCCAACACCAGCATCTCCAAATCAGTCACAAGTAAATTCATGCCACAAAAATGCCAGGCAGTGACCATCACCACTGCTCCTTGACATTTAATGGTGTTACATTCACTGAATTCCCCACTATCAATATCTTTGGAGTTACCATTGACCAGAAATTCAACTGGACTCACCACATACACACAAGGGCTACAAGAGCAGGTCAGAGGCTAGGAGTACTGCTGTGAATAACTCACCTCCTGACTCCCCAAAGCCTATCCATCTACAAGGCACAAGTCAGGAGTGTGAGGAGATGCTCCCCACTTGCCCTAGATGGGTACAGCTCGAGCAATATTCAAGAAGCTTGAGACCATCCGAGACACAGCAGACCACTTGATTGGCACTACATCCACAAGCATCTACTCCACTCTACTGAGCATCCACCACCGATGCTCAGTAGCAACATTGTGCACTATCTACAAGATGCACTAATGAAACTCACCAGAGATACTTAGATAGCACTTTCAAAACCATGACCATTTCCATCTAGAAGGACAAGGGCAACAGGTACATTGGAACACGACTACTTACAAGTTCCTCTCCAAGCTACCCACCATCCTGTCTCGTAAGTGTATCATTTTTCCTTCATTGTTGCTGGGTCAAAACCCTCCCTCACAGGTGAATCAACCTACAGCTGGTGGACTGCAACGATTCAAAAGGGCAGCTCACCTCTGCCTTCTCAAGGACAACTGGAAATGAGCAATAAAACGCTAGCCAGCCAATGATGCCCATGTCCATGATTAATTTTTTAAAATCTTAACAGAATGACACTTTTTCTGTCTGAAGTACATAAAGACACCACAAACCAAAAACATAATTGTTCTCAGTGAGGTTGATCACTCAAAAGTCAGGATTACGTGGAGTTCACATTCAGCTGCCAATCATGTTAAAATGGAATATAAAAACAGCACAGCTGTACAGGCCTTACTAAGTTCACAAGTGGAGGTTTAGTTTTCCTGGATTGAAAAAAATCTAAGATTGTTTACAAAGCAGTTCAGGGAAGGTTCACTTGATTCATTCCTTGGATGAAAGGTTTGTCTTGTGAGGAACAGTTGAACAGGGTAGTCCATTGAAGTTTAAAAGAACGATCGGCATTCTAATTGAAGCATATAAGGTCTACCCAGTGGGGACTGGGGAGCATTTTCTTCTTGGAGACTAAAACTGGATCATTAGAGTATGACATTCTCTTCCCTAGAATGAGGTGGGGGCTGGAACTTTAAATATATTAAAGACGGAGTTCAGTAGTTTTCTTAAGGCTTAAGAAGTGCAGACAAGAAAGTGGATCTGAGACTGCAACTAGATCAGACATGACATTGTTGAATGATGGAATATGTTTGACAGGCTGAATGGTCTACACCTGCTTCTATGTTCTTATGTTAATGTTGTTCTGGTGACTTTAATTCAGCTCAGATTCTTATGCCCAGGAATTCCACCAGTTTGCAGTTCATACTGATACCTATTAGTGATGTTAATTCATGAAATTGACATGTAAATACAGCAATTTAATGTAATTAAGTCCAATTCAGAACCAGTTCTTTTTGTTGCAAATGATCTCCCTTCCCTGCCCTAAAGGTATGGATTCTTACATGGGTGCAGTTCTGTGGGTGCTTAGAGCAGTTCACTTGGTTATCCTAATATTGACTGCAAAGGGTGACCCTGGGCTGGGATTCAGCAGGGTTTCAGTCTTGTCCTTGACTGATAATACAGACTTTCCAATTGAATCAGTGGATAACAATCAGCAGAAGGAATGTTGACTCCCTAAGGGCTGGGTCCACTGCTTTTTGTTATTTATGTAGGTGATTTGGATATGAGCATAGGAAATACAGTTAGTAAGTTTGCAGATAACACTAAATTTGGAGGGGTAGGGGACAGCGAAGAAGGTTACCTCACAGTACAATGGAATCTTGGTCAGATGTGCCAATGGGCCAAGGAGTGGCAGATGGAGCTTAATTTAGATAAATGTGAGGTGCTGCATTTTGGTGAGGCAAATCAGGGCAGGACTTATACACTTAATGGTAAGGTCCTGGCGAGTGTTGCTGAACAAAGAGAGACCTTGGTTTGCAGGTTCATTGTTCTTTGAAAGTGGAGTCGCAGGTGGATAGACTCATAGAGTCATGGAGATGTACAGCACGGAAACAGACTCTTTAGTCCAACTTGTCCATGCTGACTAGATTTCCCAACCCAATCCAGTCCCACCTGCCAGCACCCGGCCCATATCCCTCCAAACCCTTCCTATTTATATACCCATCCAAATGCCTCTTAAATGTTGCAATTGTACCAGCCTCCACCACTCTGGCAGCCCATTCCATACACATACCACCCTCTGAGTGAAAACGTTGCCTCTTAGGTCTCTTTTATATCTTTCCCCTCCCACCCTAAACCTATGCCCTCTGGTTCTGGACTCCCCCACCCCAGGGAAAAGGCTTTGTCTATTTACCATGTCCCTCAATTTTGTAAACCTCTATAAGGTCACCCCTCTGCCTCCATCGCTCCAGGGAGAAGATCCCCAGCCTGTTCAGCCTCTCCCTATCGCTCAAATCCTCCAATCCTGGCAACATTCTTGTAGATCTTTTCTGAACCCTTTGGTAGTGAAGAAAGCATTTAGTATGCTTTCCTTTATTGGTCAGTGCATTGAGTATAGGGGTTGGGAGGTCTTGTTGCAGCTGAACATTGGTTAGGCCACTTTTGGAATATTGTGTGCAATTCTGGTCTCCCTCCTATCAGAAAGATGTTGTGAAACTTGAAAGAGCCCAGAGGTTTAGGTGAGAGTGGAAATATGTAAAAGGGACCTAAGGGGCAACCTTTTCATATAGAGGGTGGTGTGTGTATAGAATGAGCTGCCAGAGGAAGTGGTGGAGGCTGGTACAATTACAACATGTAAAAGGCATCTGGATGGGTATATGAATAGAAAGGATTTAGAGGGATATGGGCCAAGTGCTGGCAAATGGGTCTAGTTTAGGTTTGGATATCAGGTCGGCATGGATGAATTGGACCGAAGGGTACATATCCGTGCTGTACATCTCTATGATACCTGAAGTGTCTCAGATACCATCCTAGTGATACTAGCTTGTTTTCCTGCTGCCATTAGTCTGAATGGCTCACTATCATACCCAACAGTGCATTCATAATGGTGCTACTACTCCTGATATCTTAATATATATTCAATCTTTCTCATTCTGTCAAAACTGGTATGTATCAGGTAAATTTAAGCAGATAAGAAGATGCTAGTGGGAGCTGTTGTGTGGGGGCAAAACTCAGTTCTACAGAAGTAAATGGAAAGAAAGATCAGGTGGGATATATAATTGGCCACAGCTTGTGAGCCTCACCACCCCTGCTTCCCTCTCACCCCCCACCACCAGCAAAGTTTGATTTAATCCCCGGATTCAAGACTGACCCCAGTATAAGGATTTATAAATCCATGCAACACCTTTGGCCAGTAAGGAGTACTCTTCCTCCTGCTCTTATTTGACACCATTCAGAAAGTGGACAGAATGTTATTTTTGTTAAATGGTTAGCTCTCCTTTGGTGGTGCTGAATGCTACTGAAGTGCAGTTCTGTAAGCACCATCATCCAGTATCTAACTATGGTGGCTATTGTTTATGCATTAGCTCACACAGAGGGTGTCATCACATATAATAATCTGCATTCATATGGAGCCTATAACATAACAAATGTATCCCAAAGTGTTGTATGAGAGTTTAATCAACCAATATTTGACACCAAAAGATTGGTCAAACAGTTAGTTTTATGGAGCACCTTAACTAAGAGGTGGAAGTTTAGGTAGGGGATTCTAGAATTTAGGATACATGCAGTTGAAGGCTATAGTGATCCAACTGAAATCATGCATATGCAAAAGTTCAGAAAGGAGGAGATCCTAGAGATTTGTAGGGCTGAGAATGTACTAGAAATAACAACAGGCAAGACTTTGGGGGTATCTGAAAACAAGATGGGAATTTTGAAATTACTGTGTTGCCAGACTAGATGCCAATTTAGACCAAGTTACTGTATTCAGCAACCAGAAAAAGCTTAGTCTGATGTGGAGAATTAAATGGATAATAGAGGTTCTGGGAATAGAGATGCTGTGTTACACTACTTCAAAATGTTTGGTCTATTTCAACCGTTCTGCACCTTTCCATTTACTTTAGCTGCCTGTGTGATTAAAGTCATGATTTGGAGATGCCGGTGTTGGACTGGGGTGTACAAAGTTAAAAATCATACAACACCAGGTTATAGTCCAACAGGTTTAATTGGAAGCACACTAGCTTTCGGAACGACAATCACCTGATGAAGGAGCGTCGCTCTGAAAGCTAGTGTGCTTCCAATTAAACCTGTTGGACTATAACCTGGTGTTGTGTGATTTTTAACTGTGTGATTAAAGGGTGATTTCCAGACAGCAATTTTTTTTCTCACCTCGCATTTTATTTTGCAAAACACTTTAAAACTTTGCCCTCTGGTTCTTGATCCTTTTGTGAGTGGGAGCAGTTTTTCCCTAACTATTGTGTCCAAAGCCCTCATGTTTTTGAAAACTTAGATGAAATTTTCCCTTCTTTCCTTCTAGTCCTCACATATCACCCCACCAATCTCTGAATCCAACGTATCATGCTCCACCATTTTCGCCACCTGCAGTCAGACCCCACCACCGAACAGATACAGAGGAACCTCGATTATCCGAATATCAATTATCCGAATTTTGGATTATCTGAAGAAGATCTCAAGGTCCCAACAGAAACATTACATCTAAGAGGTGTTTCCAACACTGAATGCACCTTTTGTTTACAGTGACTAAAAATGAACCCGGCTTCCTGAAATGCTGCCGAGAACAGTCCTGGACATTGATTGGATCTCAGGCACCATCTCCAAATGACTGACTGTCCGCGTGTGCTCTCTCTCTCCCCACACTTTCCCTGGAGTTCTACACAGGGGCGTACCCTAACACCCCCTTTCCCAGATAATCTCTCCAACATTGTCCTGTACAGGGCAAAGGTGGAACCTGTCAAAAAGTTGCAGTAATGGGTTTTTTGTGTATGTGTGTGTGCGTGCGCGCGCGCGCGCAGGGTTGGGGGATGTGCAGGGGGCAGGGTTGGGAGTGGGCGAGGGGGCAGGGTATGGGGAGCAGACTTAACAGAAGACTCTGAGCCCCAGAGGAGAGGCATTGAATCAATTAACCGAATGATCAATTATTTGAATGAGATAGTGACCGCCCATCTTGTTCAGATAAACGAGGTTTCTCTGTATATCCTTCCCCATAGGGACCATTCACTCCATGATTCAACCACAGGAAATGCAACACTTTCCCCTACACCTCCCCTCTCACCTTCATTCAAGGATCTAAATAATCATTTCAAATCCTGCAGATTTGCACCTCATCCAACCTGGTTTACTGCATCCGTTGGTCCCGATGTGGTCTCTTCTACTTCGGAGAGACAAAGTGCAGACTCAGGAACCAGTTCACGGAGCATTTGCTCTCTGTATGCCCCAATGAATGCCACCTTCCGGTTGGCAGCCATTTCCAGGCCTCCTTCCACTCCCTGGTGACATGTCCATCTTGGGTCTCCTCCACTGTCAAAATAAGGTTACACGTAAACTGGAGGAACATCATCTCCCATTCCATCTTTGGAGCTTACAGCCCAATGGCCTTAACATCGATATCACCAGTTTCAAAATCTCCGCACTCCCAACCTTGTCCTATATCCAGACTTCCCTCTCCTCAACCAGATCTAACTTATCATCTTCCACCTCACTTTCCCACTGACCAATCACAATAACCCCCTACCCGCATCCACCTATTACCATCCTACCTATCTTTTCCCAGCCACATTCCCTCCCTCTATTTATTTCCTTTCCCCCTCCTTGGTCCTGATGAAGGGTCCCAACCTGGAACATTGCCTTTCCTGCTCCTACAATGCTGCCTGACCTGCTGTGCCTTTCCAGCTCCACATTTTATCGACTCATGACTTCCAGCATCTGCAGTCCTTACTATCTCCAGTGTGTGCCACCTTTTTCATAATTGAAGTTCCTCATTCTTTGAACCATTCTTCTGAACCTTTTCCTTGTGATTTCCTTGGCAAATAGAAATTTTCTCTGGCTTCTGCTTTTCTAATATTTTGTAAATCAGTCCTTTGTAGGTTGCTCATGATTTAATTAACACAACCTTCATCCAGTCAGGGAGGTTAGACTAGTCTGTGATATTCTCACAGTTGAGCAGCCTAACACGAACCTATGCAGACTCAAAAAAAAACAGAATTGATTCGACAAGATTTGGAAGGTAAACAGAGTCATCTGTAAAAGGAGAGGAAATGAGGAGAAAATCAGGAAGAAGGTATCAATATACTTCTTGCGACCGAAAAGCAATCCTGATGAAAATACCACAAATGATGGTATATCCTGTTTTACAATTACACGGCTCGGAATGCTCTGAGTTTGTTGGAAACATTGCAAAAGTAAGAAAAAATACAATTTAAATGATATAGATCTCCATTTCTTCCCATTCTTTTGAGTTTTTGTGTTTAACAATATTTTGTACTACTACATTCCAACCAAAGATAAAGCGTGACCGAGTAAAGTCAGTCAACATTGCACCAAGTGGTACAGAATAGATAGTTCACAATAGTTCACAGGGAGGACAACTGAGATTTATGTACAGTTCAAATTAATCACGGTGCCCTTCCCAGTTTCATAAAGTGGTGATTTCAAACATAATATGGCAGAGATAGTTCATAAAAATATATAAAAGTACTGTAGAGTATCACTATTATCTTCGCACAGAAACTGTCATGAAGCCCTCAGAATTATGAAAAACCCACTACAATTTCCTTTGTGAGTGACTTCCTAGTGACTGAAAGACTGAGACTCCAGCCATCTATTGTAATTGTGATCTAGCACAAGTCATTGATACATGATTCTGCAATCAATATGCCATATGATTTTTTTGATAATTTAACGGGTAAATACAGCAACATTGGAGAAAATTGTCACTTTGAGTAGACGGTAATTGAAAACAGATAGGGCAGAATGCTCCCAGCCTTTGAATAACGGTGAGAAAGTTGGGAGATCAGAATATTCCCAACATTGAGTACAAAAGTCCCATTTTCCAACCTAGTATTGAATGGAGAGACTATACTGTCATTAGTGATGAGAGATCTGTTTTCATAAATCAGCATGCATTAACATTCTCATTAATATATTATTTCATCTCATCAATATGGAAGGTTCCCGTTCTCTCACCCACCACTTAGAAACTAGACAGCGACAATTCCCAACATGGAAGTATAGAGGTAACTGGTAAGTCCAGCTGCTTGCTCCTCTGGCCCTCCATCATGGACAGCAGTCACCAGAGTGTGAGACTATACTCTATGGGCAGCAACTGTGCATACCCCCTCATTTTGCAGTACATCTCGGTGTGTATCAGCAAAGTGAGGTGCAAAATTGATGTACCTTGGGCAAATGACAAGAACCGAGCAGGACAGATGTGGACCTCAAGTGCTTGACATGGGTACATGACTGGGCTTCAAAGATGGCAATGGCATCAAGATTTCTGGTAGGTCCTGGCAGTAGCCATTGTAGAATATGGGAGAATACAATGAGCCGAGTAAAATAAGAGCATGATACACAGAGCTTAAATTATAGATCAGTACAGCACAAGTACAGGCTTTTGGAGGCTGAACAGGCTAGGGCTGTTTTCCCTGGAGCGTCGGAGGCTGAGGGGTGACCTTATTGAGGTGCACAAAATTATGAGAGGTATGGGGATAGGGTAAATAGGCAAAGTCTTTTCCCTGGGGTCGGGGAGTCCAGAACTAGAGGGCATAGGTTTAGGGTGAGAGGGGAAAGATATAAAAGAGACCTAAGGGGCTCAGAGGGTGGTACGTGTATGGAATGAGCTGCCAGCGGAAGTGGTGGAGGCTGGTACAATTGCAACATTTAAGAGGCATTTGGATGGGTATATGAATAGGAAGGGTGTGGAGGGATATGGATCGGGTGCTGGCAGGTGGGACTAGATTGGGTTGGGATATCTGGTCGGCATGGACGGGTTGGACCGAAGGGTCTGTTTCCATGCTGTACATCTCTATGACTCTATGTCTTGACAAGATGCTATTCTAAACTAATCCCATCTGTCTGTGGTCCATAGCCCTCTAATCTCTGCCTTTTCATGTGTCTAAGTGCTGCTTAAACTTTGCTATTGTATCTTCCATCAGCTCCCTGGCAGTGTGTTCCAGGCACCTATTACCCTCTTCTGTAAAAAAAAAACACTTTCCTCGTGCATCTCCTTCAAATATTCCCCCTCTCATCTCAGACCTACACCCCATAGTGTTTGACATTTTCATCCTGGGAGAGAAACTACAACTATCTACCCTATTCATACCCCACATAATTTTATATACTTGTATCTAGTCTTCCCATAACTGCAACATTCTAGTGAAAGCAATCCAAGTTTGTCTAAGATGTAGTGGACAGCGAAAAAGATTACCTCAGAGTACAGTGGGATCTTGATCAGATGGGCCAGTGTGCTGAGGAGTGAAAGTTACAGTTTAATTTAGATATATGTGAAGTGCTGCATTTTGGAAAGGCAAATCAGGGCAGGAATTATACACTTAATGGTAAGTGGGAAGTGTCGCTGAACAAAGAAACCTTGGAGTGCAGGTTCATAGCTCCTTGAAAGTGGAGATGCAGTTAGATAGGATAGTGAAGAATGTGTTTGGTATGCTTTCCTTTACTGGTCAGAGCACTGAGTATAGGAGTTGGATGTCATATTGCGGCTATACAGGATATTGGTTAGGCCACTTTTGGAATATTGTGTGCAATTCTGGTCTCCTGCCTATTGGAAGGATGTTGTGAAACTTGAAAGGGTTCAGAAAAGATTTACAAGGATGTTGCCAGAATTGGAGGATTTGAGCTATAGGGAGAGTCTGAATAGGCTGGGGCTGTATCCCGTGGTGCATTGGAGGCTGAGGGGTGAGCTAATAGATGTTTATAAAATCATGAGGGGCATGGATAGGATAAATAGACAAGGTCTTTTTCTTGGGGTGGGGAAGTCTAGAACTAGAGGATATGGGTTTAAGATGAGAGAAGAAAGATTTAAAAGGACCCTAAGGGGCAACCTTTTCATGCAGAGTGTGGCGTGTGTATGGAATGAGCTGCCAGAGGAAGTGATGGAGACAGGTACAATTACACCATATAAAAGACACCTGGATGGGGTATGAATAGGAAGGATTTAGAGAGTTTAGAGGCCAGGTGCTGGCATATGGGATTAGATTAGTTTTGGATATCTGCTTGACATGGATGGGTTGCACTGAAGGGTCTGTTTCCATGCTGTATATCTCTATGACTCTCCTAGTAGCCAGTACACACCAATCCAGGCAACATCCAAGTAAACCTCATCTGCACCCTCTCCAAAGCCTCCACATCCTTCCTATAGTGTGGCGACCAGAACTGCACACAGTGCTCCAAATGTGGTCTGATCAAAATGTTATACAGTTGCAGCATGATTTGCCAACTTTAATACTCACTGCCCTGACTAATGAAGACAAGCATGTCATATGCATTCTTTATGGCCTTATCCACTTGTGTTGCCACTTTCAGGGAGTTTTGGACTTCAACTTAAAAATCCCTCTAAAGATCATTGACTCCTAAGGGTCCAGCCATTTACATTTTACTTTCCTCTTGCATTTGACCTCACAAAATAAATCACCTCATTCCATCTGCCATTTCTCCGCCCAACTTTAATATCCTTCTTCACTATCTACAACTCCACCAACATTCCTGACATCTGCACAACTTATTAATCAGGCTTATTAATAATGTTTTCATCTAAATCATTTATATAAATATTTATCAACAAAAGAGATCCAACACTCATTCTTGTGAAACACCACTGGTCACAGACCTCTAGTCAGAAAAACACCCCTTCGCAACTACCTTCTATGGCCAAATCAATTTTGTATTCAACTTGTCAACTCAACTGGATTCCACGTGATTTAAACTTCTGGACCAGCCTACCATGAGGAGCCTTGTCAATTACTTTAGTAAAGTCCATGTAGCCAACACTCACTGCCTTACCTTCCTCAATTATCTTCATCACTTCCTCAAAAACTCAATCTCCCCTGCATAAAGCCATGCTGACTATCTGTCATAACTCCATTCTCTAAATGCAAGTAAATCCTGTCCCCAAGAATCGTTTCCAATAATTTCCCTAACCAGCCCACAGTTTCCTGGATTGTCTTTGTTGCTGTTCTTTAACAAAGGAACAACATTGGTTATTCTCCATTCTTCTGGAACCTTAACTGTGGTTAAAAAGAATACAGAGATCTCCATCAAGGCCTCAGCAATCTCCTCCCTTGCCTCCTTCAGTATCCTGGGATAGATACCATCAGGTCCTGGGGACTTGGTACCTTAATATATTTCAACACACCCAATACCACCTTGCCTTTAATATTGACATGTCTTAGAAAATCAATGAACCTTTCTCTAAACTCACAGTCATCTGTGACTTTCTTAATGATAAATACTCATCCAAAGTACTCATTGAAGACCTCACCAACTTCCTCTGGTTAGAGTCATAGAGTCATAGAGATGTACAGCATGAAAACAGACCCTTTGATCCAACCCGTCCATGCCGACCAGATATCCCAACCCAATCTAGTCCTACCTGCCAGAACCTGGCCCATATCCCTCCACACCCTTCCATCCAAATACCTCTTAAATGTTGCAATTGTACCAGCCTCCACCACATCCTCTGGCAGCTCATTCCATACACTGCGTGAAAAAGTTGCCCCTTAGGTCTCTTTTATATCTTTCCCCTCTCACCCTAAACCTATGCCCTCTAGTTCTGGACTCCCCGACCCCAGGGGAAAGACTTTGTCCATTTATCCTATCCAAGCCCCTCATCATTTTGTAAACCTCTATAAGGTCACCCCTCAGCCTCCGACGCTCCAGGGAAAACAGCCCCAGCCTGTTCAGCCTCTCCCTGTAGCTCAGATCCTCCAACCCTGGCAACATCCTTGTAAATCTTTTCTGAACCCTTTCAAGTTTCACAACATCTTTCCAATAGGAAGGAGACCAGAATTGCACGCAATATTCCAATAGGGGCCTAACCAATGTCCTGTACAGCCGCAACATGACCTCCCAACTCCTGTACTCAATACTCTGACCAATAAAGGAAAGCATACCAAACGCCTTCACTATCTTATCTACCTGCGACTCCACTTTCAAGGAGCTATGAACCTGCACTCCAAGGTCTCTTTGTTCAGCAACACTCCCTAGGACCTTATCATTAAGTGTATAAGTCCTGCAGGGTGATGGTGGTATGGTGATGAGCATAGCTGCCTTCTAAGCAGTTGACCTGGGGTCGATTCTTGGCCATTGCAGTGTTGTGGTTTGTAAACAGCCTTTTAAAGGAAAGGCACTGGGATAAATCGAGGAGATAAATCTTTCTTTTTGAGTCAAACAGTCAGGGCAGGCAGGGACAAGGTAGGACTAATAAATTAAACTGCATTTTTTTCAATGCAAGGGGCCTAACAGGGAATGCAGATGAACTCAGGGCATGGTTAGAAACATGGGACTGGGATATCATAGCAATTACGGAAACATGGTTCTGGGATGAGCAGAACTGGCAGTTTAATGTTCCAGGATACAAATGCGGCAGGAAGGATAGAAAGGGAGGCAAGAGAGGAGGGGGAGTGGCATTTTTGATAAGGGATAGCATCATTTTTGATAAGGGATAGCATTACAGCTGTACTGAGGGAGGATATTCCCGAAAATACATCCAGGGAAATTATTTGAGTGGACTGAGAAATAAGAAAGGGATGATCACCTTACTGGGATTGTATTATAGACCCCCCAATAGTCAGAGGAAAATTGAGAAACAAACTGGTAAGGAGATCTCAGCTATCTGTAAGAATAATAGTGTGGTTATGGTAGGGGATTTTAACTTTCCAAACATTGACTGGGACTGCCATAGTGTTAAAAGTTTAGATGGAGAGGAATTTCTTAAGTGTGTGCAAGACAATTTTCTGATTCTAGTTCTCAACTTAAATTCCCTCCTTTGTAGATATTGAGGTGAGTTTGGGAAGATAGCATGAGAAAACCTGGGTATGCAGAGAGGAAAACCCTGCCATGAATCTCCTCATAATTGACACTTAAAGACATAGAGTCATAGAGATGCACAGCACGGAAACAGACCCTGCAGTCAAACCTGCCCATGCCGACCAGTTATCCCAACCCAATCTAGTCCCACCTGCCAGCACCCAGCCCATATCCCTCCAAACCCTTCCTATTCATAAACCCATCCAAATGCCTCTTAAATGTTACAATTGTTCCAGCCTCCACCACTTCCTCTGGCAGCTCATTCCATATACATACCACCCTCTGCTTGAAAAGGTTGCCCCTTAAGTCTCTTTTATATCTTTCCCCTCTCACCCTAAACCTATGCCCTCTAGTTCTGGACTCCCCAAACCCAGGGAAAAGACAAAGTTTGAGAGAAGATTTGTAGCTCGGGTGCTCGTTTACTGTGGTTCTGTTCGCCAAGCTGGGAATTTGTGTTGCAGACGTTTCGTCCCCTGTCTAGGTGACATCCTCAGGGCTTGGGAGCCTCCTGTGAAGCGCTTCTGTGATCTTTCCTCCGGCATTTGTAGTAGTTTGAATCTAGATCTGTAATCATACTACCAGCAGACAAAGGCAGAATGACGTAAGCGACAGATTCAAACCACTACAAATGCTGGAGGAAAGATCACAGAAGCGCTTCACAGGAGGCTCCCAAGCACTGAGGATGTCACCTAGACAAGGGACGAAACATCTGCAACACAAATTCCCAGCTCGGTGAACAGAACCACAACAACCAGGGAAAAGACTTTACCTATTTACCCTATCCATGCCCCTCATAATTGTATGCCTCTATAAGGTCACCCCTCAGCCTCCGACGCTCCAGCCTCTTCAGCCTCTCCCTATAGCTCAAATCCTCCAACCCTGGCAACATCTTTGTAAATCTTTTCTGAACCCTTTCAAGTTTCACAACATGTTTCCGATAGGAAGGAGACCAGAATTGCACGCAATATTCCAACAGTAGCCTAACCAATGTCCTGTACAGCCGCAACATGACCTCCCAACTCCTGTACTCAATACTCTGACCAATAAATAAAGCGTACCAAACGCCTTCTTCACTATCCTATCTACCTGTGACTCCACTTTCAAGGAGCTATGAACCTGCACTCCAAGGTCTCTTTGTTCAGCAACACTCCCTAGGACCTTACCATTAAGTGTA
>NC_057760.1:3776355-3797402 GCF_004010195.1 Chiloscyllium plagiosum
TCAGCTTTCGAAAGTTCTTGCCTAATACAATCAAAATTGTCCTTTCTCCAGTTTAGAACTTCAACTTTTAGATCTGGTCTTTCCTTTTCCATCACGATTTAAAATCTAATAGAATTATGGTCACTGGCCCCAAAATGCTCCCCCACTGACACCTCAGTCACCTGCCCTGCCTTATTTCCCAAGAGTAGGTCAAGTTTTGCACCTTCTCTCGTAGGTTCATCCACATACTGAATCAGAAAATTGTCTTGTACGCACTTAAGAAATTCCTCTCCATCTAAACTTAGTCGACCTATGGTAAAATTCACTCCTTAATATCAATTTAGGTACCTATAATCCCACTTGACTTGCATTTCCCAATGGAGGAAAAATTAGTCAAAGTACAAATTGAGCGATATCACATTGTCAAATTGATTGTGCAGTGTGATGCTCAGTCATGCAGATCGCAAACAGTCCTCAGGAGGTTTACAGTTAACTGATCTCAGCCAAAGACTATTGACCTCAGGTCTTATGAACTAGAGTAAGGCAAGAAAATCAGGAACTTATTGACTACAAGTCAACATTCGATGGTGTTCACAGTCAGATTAATCGTCTCGAGGTTAAATTGGTCCTATTTCACAGTTGTGATACACATTGAATGGTGGGACTTGATTTCCAGTACACTTCTTATGACATTAAGATGATAAAGAAAAAGGACAATGCACAATCTAGTGGAGGAATAATTATTGAGTTTTGAGAAGATTTGTAACTCAGATTGAGGTTCTGGGTGTAGGTTTGCTAACTGAGCTGGAAGGTTCATTTTCAGACATTTCATCACCATACTGGGGAACAGCTTCAGTGAGCCTCAGGACAAAGCTTCATGCGGAGGCTCACTGAAGATGTTACCTAGTATGGTGATGAAATGTCTGAAAATGAACCTTCCAGCTCAGTGAGCAAACCTACATCAAAGGAATAATTAACTAGGGAAGAGCTGACTTCAATGGGATCAAGAATAGGGTTGAGATTGGATAAACTGGAGTCAAAGATTGGCAGGGAAAACAGTAACTGAATGATGAGTTACTGTCAAAGAACAGCTAGTTTGGACATAGTTCCTTCAAGGCAAAGGTAGAGCAAATCAATGTCTCACAGGATGTACAAGAAGATAGAATAAGATGTATCTCAGGTGGTTGACGGTGACAAGGGTGAAGATGTTGAGGCTCTGGCATTGACTCCAGTTTTGCTAAGACTCATTGATGCTGTGCTTGATGAAATGCTGCCTTGATATCAAGGGCAGCCACTTTCAACTCACCTCTGGAGTTTGGCTCTTTTATCCATGTTTGGACCAAAGCTGTAATGTGATCAGTAGCTGAATGGCCCTAGGTGATAGGAGAAAGTGAGGACTGCAAATGTTGGAGATCAGAGTCGAAGAATGTGGTGCTGGAAAAGCACAGCTGGTCAGGCAGCATCCAAGGAGCAGGAGAATCGACGATTCAGTGAAGAGCTTATGCCTAAAAAGTCGATTCTCCTGCTCCTCGGATGCTGCCTGACCTGCTGTGCTTTTCCAGCACCACACTCTTTGGCCCCACGTGATGCCAAACTGAACACCAGTGAAATAGGCTGTTTGCTGTGTGAGTACCACTTGATATCACTGTCTAAAACCCCTTCCATTACTTTGATCGTTAATACCAGACAAGTAAGAATTGTAATTGCTGGTTTGGAGTTATTCTGCATTTTGTCTGTGGAACATACCTGGGCAATTTTCCATTGGCAAGTAGGTGCCTGTGTTGTAGCTGTACTGGAACAGGTTAGGCAGGGGATCAGCTAGTTTTGGAGCATATATTTTTAGTACTATTGTTCCTGTCAAAGAATGCTTTTAGGGCCTATAGCCTTTGTAGTATCCAGTGCTTTCAGCTAATGATGGATGCAAATGCTCAACCTTGTTTTTTTTTCACTAATGTGCTGGGCTCGCTCATTGTTCAGGATGACAATGTTTGTGAAGCCTCTTCCTTTTGTTATTCATTTAATTGTCCGCCCCCATTCACGACTGGTTGTGGATGAACTGCAGAGCTTAAATGTGATCCATTGGTTGTGGGATCACATAGATTGGTCCAATGCATGTTCCTTCTACTGTTTAGCATGTACTGTAGCTTCGCTAGATTTACACCTCAATTTTAGACATTCCTGGTACTGATCCTTGCATGCTCTCCTGTACTTTTCATCAGTTCCCTGCTTCATGGTAATGTTAGAGTACAGGAAATGCCAGCCATGAAATGACAATTGATTGAATACAATTCTGCTCTGTTCATGGTGGTCCTTAGCACCTCGTGAATCCCCAGTTTTGATTTTGCTAGATGTGTTCAAAATCTATCCATTCAGCACATTGGTAGTGCAATACAACATAATAGAGTTTATCCTCAAAGTGAAAGCAGGACTTGGTCTTCACAATGATTGTGTGGTGATATTACCAATACTGTCATGGTCAGATGCAACTGCAAAAGGTAAGATTAGCAAGGGCAAGATCGAGTATGTTTATCCTTCTTCTAAGTTCATTCATTGCCACTGAGCCTGTGCAATGGCCATGTCCTTTACAACTCAGCCATCTCAGTCAATTGTGGTGCTGTCGAACCACTCATGGTGATGGACTGAAGTTCTCCCTCCACCCAGAATACATTCTGTTCCCTAGCTACCCTCAGTGCTTCTTTAAATTGATGTTCAACATGGTGAAGTACTGATTCATAAGTCAGATGGTGGTAGTGGTGCCAGTGGTTAGTGTTGCTGGCAATAGGTAGTAAATAGCAGTAGGTTTCCTGCAGTGTTTGACCTGATGCCATAGGGTTCAATATAGAACAATCCCAGGCCAAACCCCTCCCAGCTCTATAACTCTATACTGCCATCTCTGGTGGGTTCACCCATCCAATGGGACAGAACATACACTGGAATGGTGGTGGTGTTGTATGGGACATTGTATGTAGCACGATACCATGTGTACCCTGTATACACAACGCCAGGCTGTCTCTTCCCTAATCTGTGAGACATTTCTCTCAAATTTGTGATAGCAATAGCCCCCAGGAATTGGTAAGGAGGACTTTGCAGGGCTGTTAGGGCTTGGTTTGCTGTTGTCATTTCCAGTGTTTAGATTGATGCTGAGGGATCATCCTGTTTCTTATGTTTCTTTTACTTCATAGGTGCTTGAATTGTTTCCTTGACCATTTCAGAAACATTTAAGAGTAACCAATGTTGCTGTGCTTGGAGTTATCTACAGGCCAGATTGGATAAGGACAGCATATTTCTTTCCCTAAAGGGCATTAATAACCAGATGGATTTTTACATCAGTGGTTCCATGCTCACCATTAGGCTGCCATTTAATTTCAGACTTTTGAATTGAATTCAGATTTCATCATCATGCTAAGTTTTGAATCTATGGATTCGACTAGAGTGTCTGGATTGCTAGTTTGGTGATGTTAACACTGTCCCAACATCTCCCATATGTGCAAGTACATTGAAGTGTCTGTGAGATCAATTAGCAACTCGACAAAAAAGTGTAAGTTAAAAATAATTATTTTCCCTTTATTTTCATATATGGATCACACTGATATTTCATAGCATTTCTATATTATCAATTTGGCAATATTTCAAAAACCCTAAAAATCAGTGTGTAATAGGACCAATATTACCATGAAAAGGATTTTAATACAAAAAATAACATGCATTTGTTTTATATATATCCTTCAATCCTCAAATAGGAATGGAGTTTCATTTAACAAGATATAAATACGATTAGTGATGCATCAAGTCAATTAAAATACAGAAGGTGTCAGTAACAGTGATACACAGAAACAACACACGTGCACATATACACAGTGGAAGTACAATAAATAGGTTTAAGTTACAGCACTATGGTTTGACAATTACAATAAAGCGAGGATTTCAAGCAAGAAGTTATAGTTTACATTGTAACCCTGCAGTCACATTGTTAACACTGTTCCTTTGTGAAAAGGCTCAGTAACATCTTAGTCGCCTGATCAAATTTTGTTCTTAACCAATTCCATCACAATCTAGTTTAGATAAATTTGCCTTGTACTATTACACGGAATACTTTGTACAGCTCCCAAAGCTTTGGAGGTAGAAACTTTAAGGGTCTACAAATCAGTCTGTACTCTTGAATGAAGATTTTGCTACCATAAGATCATAAACAGAGGTGATTTAGTGACTTTGAGGGATAATAGTTGAGTAAGGTAATAGAGAAGTTTACTGTATACGTCTATAACTCTACCAGAGTTATCCAGGGAGAAACACGTGAGCAATATTTCCTCTGGCATGGCCAGGGAGTCTCCACAATTCAAAACAATTATTTAATCTCAAGGTGTCTCTAGAACTGGTCTCCAGCTTAATCAGGTGTAGGTCAACCTGTTGAGAAAGGGCTTAATATGTAGCCGCATGTACTACATATGTGTTCTTGGTCAACTTTGCTCTTGGGTGCACATTCCCAGCAGAGTTAGCATTCTTGGGCCACTGAGTGAACCCAGGATTCTTTTGATATTGAAGACCACTATTGCCAGTAAACACCCTCACATCTTTAACATAATCTCCTTCATATAGCAACTCAGCAGAAAAAGTGACTGCAGAATTAAAATATTTGTATAAAAATTGACAAGCAGGCATTTCACAGGCATACAATAAACTACAATTTCCCATCAGGGAGAAAGTGAGGACTGCAGATGCTGGAGATCAGAGCTGAAAATGTGTTGCTGGAAAAGCGCAGGTCAGGCAGCATCCAAGGAGCAGGAGAATCGACCTTTCGGGCATAAGCCCTTCTTCAGGAATGGCTTATCAAACAATCAAAATTCCATCATGCGGCTGGTTTTACATCAGTCAGTCCGGAGCTCAATAATTTGTCTTTGATACAGCAATAAAGATTCAACTAACTAAGAACATTAACACATATATTCAAAATGTGTCACCTGGCATTCATCGTTTGGGCTGGTGCTCATTGTTAACTCACATTGTTCATCCTCACATCTCTTCACCCCATTTTCTGGACAAAAGCTTATACTAATCAATTGACATGAGCAATTACAACAGCAAAACTGGGAGTACAAACTTTTGTTACTGAAACTTTTATCCTCAGCCATCATAAGAGGAGCGTAAGGAAAAGTGAAAAAAAGATTTTATATTGGAAAAAGGAGAACATAGGTATGGAATTCAGGAAAAGGGACTGTGAGGAATTTGAACATTTTGACATAGGAAATGTGGAGGTATTGTAGGCTCAGTAGGGCTTAAATACCCTGATGAATTGCATCCTCGGCTCCTGTGGGAGGCAAGGCAGGAAATTCCAGGGGCTCGGACACAAATTTTAATTCCTCTCTGGCTACAGGAACTTGCCAAAGGACTGCAAGATGACTAATGTGATTCCACTTTTTAAGTAGAGTGGCAGAAATGAACCAGGAAATTATAGACCAGGGAGTCTCATATCAGTGGTTGGGAAGCTATTGGGAGAAAATTCGGAAGGAGTGAATTAATAGCCCTTGGAAAGGTATAGGTTAATTAGGCATAGTCAGCATGGCTTTGTCAGAGGGAAGTCATGCATTACAAATTTGTTAGAACCTTTTGAAAATATGATCAAGTGTGTGGATGAGGGAAGTTCAGCTGATGCAATTTATAGGGATTTCAGCAAAGCTTTGACAAAGTCCCACATGGAGACTGAATTCAGGGAAACTTGGTTAGATGAATCACAAACTGGCTTAATAATAGGACCTGAAATGTAGAAGGCTGTTTGAGTGCCTGGAAGGCAATGTCCAGTGGTGTACCGTAAGGGTCAGTACTGGGATCCTTATTGTTTGTTATATTCATAAATGGCATAGATGAAAATGTAGGGGGAAAGTTAAGAACATTTGCAGATAAAACCAAGATTGATATAGTGGTTAATAGCAAAGAAGATGGTCGTAGGTTACAGGAAGATATAGATATAGATAAATTGGTCAGATGAACAGATCATTGGTAGATGATATTTAAGGAATGGCAGGACACTACGTGGCTTAAAGGAAGAGGGATCTTGGACTATTTACTCACAATCCCTGGAGTTGGCAAAGCACATGAATAGGATAGTTAAGAAGACATAAGGACACTTGTTTTCATCAGTTATGGTATAGAGTAAGGAGGTAATGTTGGAGTTGTACAGAACATTGGTCAGGCCAGAGCTGGAGTATTGTGTGCAGTTCTGGTTGCCTCACCACAGGAAGGATGTGATAGCACTAGAAGGAGTACAGAGGAAGTTCACCAGGATATTGCCTGGGATGGAGAAATTGGGCTAGAAGGAGATACTTGATATGTTTGGATTGTTTCCTCTTGAACAGAGAAGAGTGAGAGGAGACACGTTTGAGGCGAATATAATAATGAGGGGTTTGGACAGAGAGCAGCTATTTCCCTTGGTTGAGGGTTAATCATGAGAGGGCATTCTTTTAGGGCAAAGGGCAGGAGATTCAGAGGGAATTTGGGAAAAAAAACTTTTTCACTCAGCAGAGGGTGGCGGAAATCTGGAACGTATTGCCTGGGAGGCTGGAAACCCTACAACATTTAAAAAAAATATTTGGATGAGCATTTCAAAAATAATAACATTCAAGGATATGGGACAAGCACAGGAAATTTGGATAAGCATGTCTTTAGTGGTGGTTATGTTGGTGCAGACTCGATGGGCCGAAGGGCATTTTCTGTACTGTATGAATCTATGAATCTTTAAAGGATGCTGGGGACATGACGAAAGAACATAAGGGGGCTGAAAGAAAGAGAAAAAACATTCAATGAGAGAGAAGTTTTTGAAAGCGAATTACTTTAGATTTGTTTGCATGCCTCCAAAAGAGTTAATAGATACTGTTGGCAAAAATAAGGCAAGGAGGCATAATAGCCCATCCACAAGCATTGCCAGGCACAACTTTGTTGCAACATACAAGAAAATACTGCAGATGCTAGAAATCTGAATAAGAACAAAAGAAGGCTGGTAAAACTTGGCAGGTCAGGCAGCATCTTTGGGGAGGAGCGGAGATATTGGCTGGGTCTTTCCCTTCCTTCATCTACATTACACACACACACACACACACTCACTCACACTCAGGCAGACTGTCTTGTTATCACAGTCAGGAAGGCTGTTATTTGTCCAGTCAACCAGGAATGTTGGAAGCCTGCTCAAGCCCTTAAGTGGTCATTAATTGACCACTTAAGGGCCTTAATTAGCAGCAGATCAGATACTGGATTAGTAGTGCTGGAAGAGCACAGCAGTTCAGGCAGCATCCAAGGAGCTTCGAAATCGACGTTTCGGGCAAAAGCCCTTCATCAGGAATAAAACCAGTTTTTATTCCTGATGAAGGGCTTTTGTCCGAAACGTCGATTTCGAAGCTCCTTGGATGCTGCCTGAACTGCTGTGCTCTTCCAGCACTACTAATCCAGAATCTGGTTTCCAGCATCTGCAGTCATTGTTTTTACCTAGCAGATCAGCAATCTTTTTACTGATTCTGAAATGATGATCTTGTGTTAAATACAAACACTTCCTGTCTTTTTGTTTGTCTTTGTTCAAAAAAGAGGCTGAAGGGATTTCGGCAATAGTGAGGGAGTGCAGGCAACGGGGCAAAGAGATTCTCTTCCATGTAATGGAAATTTACTGCTGTGACTCTGACCATAAATAATTGTTTACATATTTAGATATGATTTGGCATACTATGCATGAATTAATATTGGGAGATAAGCAGAATGTGAATATGTGACAATAGAATGCTTCTTTCCTGTTCACTGAGTAACAGGAAGAATAATCTGCCTGTGGGGTTTACATGTGGAGCTGATGAGAAATCAGCTATTAACTCCAAACCAAAATTCAATAGACTTGAAAGGTATTTGGATGCTGTACATCCTTCCATTCCAGCATCATGGATGGCAACATGGGTGGACTTTTAGTTGAAGGTGCAGTGGTAGAAGAGGGCCCCTTAAACAGCATATTTAACTTTAACCATTACTACCAAGCAGTGTTTGTATTTAACACAAGATCATCATTTCAGAATCAGTAAAAAGATTGCTATTAGTTTAGCAACAATTGCTGTCTCCTCATGCTTCACCAAACTAATCCAAACTTCAGAAACTATTGCATCTTCAAAGCAATGTGCTCATGTTCATTTGTGCATACAGTTTTCTCAGATTAAATTTGTCTTAACCAGTAAAAATGTAAATTTTCAATAATGCTTATGTGATTGGAAAATAAAGGGTCCTACCAGTAAGGGAATTATACAATGCCACAGCCTGCTAGGCACTAGCTATTCCTGTTTTACACCACAGCCCACAGGATCCCTCCTCCCTCACACTGGTTCTTGTATAGAGCTATTCACAACTAACAAGGAAGTTGCAAATTAACAGGGATACATGTGAGTATGAATATAAGGCCACAATCAGATCAGTCATGAACTTTATTGAATGATAGGCGAGGCTTGAAGGGCAAAATGGCCTACTCTGGCACCTAATTTGTATGTTGGACTTTGAATATTCATGACAATAGAATTAGATTCTCCCCCCTACCCCCCCACACCTTTGATTTGGCCATCTTGTGTGCAACACTAATGGTTGTTCCATACTAACTCATCCCAAGCAAAATTGACCTATCTCCTAAAACAACTTTGAATGTTTAGTTGTATGCAGGCACAGTGAATTCATCATGCATTATAAGTCCCTTCATTTCTTTTATCGTTCCACATAACCTGCAGTCAGTATTGGCAAGTGGAGGAGATCCAACATTTTCCCTGAAAGAACATTTCTTCGATTTTTTTTCTTTAAAAAAAATGACAGAAGAGTTAAAATTTAGTTTCATAATTGCCCCATTTTGAGTTTGAATCAGAGGCAGCTTTCTACATGAAATCTTCCTTCAGATGTGTTCACAAGTTATCTGACTCTGCAGCATGGTTGGTATACGAATACATGTTTGTGCCATTCCCAGATACCTAAAAAAAGGAACAAAAAAAGTCAAGAATTATTAATGTACAACAGTAACCTTCATAAAGAAACAGTCTCAGGAGGACTGCAAGTTATGGCAAAACCCTTTTAATACACACCAGTTCATTTTTTTTCCATTCCTCTGTTACTTCATCCTCAGTAAATAATTTTGACAGGATATACACTTCCCAGCAACATCACAGCTAAATATTGTGTCCTCGGGTTCAAAACACACTTTCAGATCTGAGGGATAGCATTTGGAGAAAACTGGTCTCACCTGCTCAATATATAATGTAGTGTACATGCCCTGTGGCTTCCCTGGCTGCCTGAAACATAACTTGGTTTTTTTAAAGTCTGTTTCCTGCTTTCTCTATTACACATTATCTCCTTAAAGTGAGAATATCTGCACATTTTCCATGGCTATTGAAGTTGTGAAACAGGCACAGAAACAGGTTGTGGAGCCATGAACATCCTTAGCTTGTGGTAAGTTTGATTTAAAAACTGACCAGTTTCACTTTTGCACACAAGTGGCATCACAACGTGGTAGCAACTGCATTTAATAGTACAGGGGAAATGGAAGAGTCAGGTGCAATAAGAAAAATAGAAGATTAGTGAGAGATAGCATTAAGATTGAGCTTCACTCATACAAACCTCTGTTGTATCCTCCTGGTAGGATCAGATTTTTGCCTAGTAACCTAGCAACAAACAGCAAGGCCAATTGAAGAATAATTAGCAGTTTCCATAGAGAAGCACTTTGATACATCAGACTATTTTGCACACCAGAGGGATACTTCTACTCCATGGCATCTGCTCTCAAATGCTTCTGAAGAATTTTCCACTGGAGAGGTCATTAAGTATCTCTGTACTTCGGCCTCTAATTAGTGAAATCTTTCTTGAAGCATTACTGAATCTCACTAGTCTTCTGTGTTGTCTGGCAAATCCCTTGAAAGAATTATTCCAAAAATGATGACGTGATCTTCAGCATTAAAAAAAACTGGAAGATTTTCATTTAGGTTTAAAACATAACAGAATCAGAATCAAAACTTGTTAATTTGTTCATCGGAAGTGGCTTTTGTAGATTAGGCAAGCATCTGTGAATCTAGATTAGAGTGGTGCTGGAAAAGCACAGCAGGTCAGGCAGCATCCGAGAGGCAGGAACATCGACATTTCAGGAATACGAATCAGGAATACCACAACGCCATAAACAAGCACTTAGATCTAGATGCCATCTATCAACCCCTCAGAAAATGAACAGGAAATGACATCACCACAAACCCCAGGAACCCCATCTAGGAGAAAGATATGAATAGAAAGCAGGAGACAACAGCTTCGCTTCACTTGGAGGTCGCCACTGCTGATGTTACCTAGCCAGGTAATGAAACGTCTGGATATCAAACCTACACCCTAAACCTCAACCTGAGCTACAAACCTTCACAAACCTTGCAAAATCCAACTCTTTCTTAAACGAACCCAGAGACTGGGCCTCCACTGCCCTCTGGGGCAGAGCATTCCACACACCCACCACTCTCTGGGTGAAGAAGTTTCTCCCCTCTTTCAGCGTAAGGTAGTCCCGCCATTCCAGGAATTGACCTCGTGAACCTACGCTGCACTCCCTCAATAGCCAGAATGTCTTTCCTCAAATTTGGAGACCAGAACTGCACACAATATTCCAGGTGCGGTCTCACCAGGGCCCTGTACAGCTGCAGAAGAACCTCTTTGCTCCTGTACTCGGATAAATCCCTCTTGTTATGAAGGCTAGCATGCTATTAGCCTTCTTCACTACCTGCTGTACCTACACGCTTGCCTTCATTGACTGGTGTACAAGAACACCCAGATCTCTCTGTACTGCCCCCTTATCTAACCTGACTCCATTTATGTAGTAGTCTGCCTTCCTGTTCTTGCCACCAAAGTGATAACCATGCATCTGTCCACTCCCCTAACCTGTCCAGGTCACCCTGTAATCTCCTAACAGTCTCCTCACATTTCACCCTGCCACCCAGCTTTGTATCATCAGCAAAGATGCTAATGTTACTATTAATACATCTTCGTGGATTAGTATAGTCTTTTATTTTTTAAAATCCTTCATGGACACCTGTGAAGTGACCCCATAAATTAGGAAGCTTAATGACGACTTGAAAAGAAAAGGGACTCAGTTTACCATCTAATATGAAATAGTACTGGCTGCAGTGTTAACTAGATTGTTTAAACTGGGACTTGAATTCACAACATTCCGATTCAGATCACAGTGCTGTCACTAAGCCAAGATTGACATTTAGTCAAATCTAGATTAGAGTGGTGCTGGAAAAGCACAGCAGGTCAGGCAGCATCCGAGGAGTAGGAAAATTGACATTTCGGGCAAAAGCCCTTCATCAGGAATTTGCCCGAAATTCAGGCTTTTGCCCGAAACGTCAATTTTCTTGCTCCTCGGATGCTGCCTGACCTGCTGTGCTTTTCCAGCACCACTCTAATCTAAACTCTGATTTCCAGCATCTGCAGTCCCTACTTTTGTCTATTTAGTCAGACCTTCATTACCAAGGTGGATAGTTCAAGTTGGGAAATTTCCTGAGTGCATTAAAAGTATGATTTTTAGTCCAGTGGTTGAGAAGTAACATTGGGCCCAACAATCCTAGAAGGAGAGTATAAATCACCACAGATTAGATTAGATTCCCTACAGTGTGGAAACAGGCCCTTTGGCCCAACAAGTCCACACTGACCCCTCTGAAGAGTAACCCACCCAGACCCATTTCCCTCTGACTAATGCACCTAACACTGTGGGTAATTTAGCATGGCAATTCACCTGACGTGCACATCTTTGGACTGTGGGAGGAAACCGGAGCACCCAAAGGAAACTCACACAGATACGGGGAGAATGTGCAAACACACAGACAGTTGTCCAAGGCTGGAATCGAACCTGGGTCCGTAGTGCTGAAAGGCAATAGTGCTAACCACTGAGCCACTTTGCCACCCAGATGTGGGGGTGAGTGCAGAGATGTTATGAGTAGAAGGTTTGTTTCATTTCTCTGAAACTTCATCTGTTTTTTAATAAGCTTCTAGATCAGACTCCTCACCCATTCTCACCACACCATGGCCTCTCATATTCTCCATGTCAATATAATACCAACTCATTCCCCTTACTCATATCTTCATGCTCCCTCAAACTGCCCACAATCTCTCAGCCAGCATTCAACATGAGCAGAACTCATGAAAATGAGAAAGGACTAAAATGATCTAATACAGCTGTTACTAATGCACAGTTGAGAGTGAGAAATACCACATTCACAAAACCATTTCATACCATTGGGGTAGACAATGGCCTAGTGGTATTATCAGTAAACTATTAATCCAGAGACCCCAGGTAATGTTGTGGGGACTTGGGGTTTAAATCCCACCATGACAGATGGTGAATTTGAATTCAATAGTAATGATGAGTTTAATGATGACTATGAAATCATTGCCAAGTGTCAGGAAAACCCATATGGTTTACTAACATCCCTTTAGAGAAGGAAATCTGTCAAGAAATCCTGACCTGGTCTGGCCTACATGTGACTCCACACCCACAGCAACTGTCCTCTGGGCAATTAGGGATGGACAATAAATGCTGCTCCAGTCCATGATACACACATTCCATGAATGAATGTTTTAGAAGTTTTTAAGTCTCTTTGAATGATTCATCTCTTATAAAAGCAAATTTCTACTCAAATCCCACATCAAACACAGGACAGGACTTTTGCTCCCGAACCTGTCTTTTGAAGGTCTACGTAACCTTCCTGAATCACAAAACAAAACACGTTTGAAGAAACTATAAGGTTAATTTTGAAGTAAGCGGAAAGGTTACAACCTTGTAACAGGGGCCTTAAAAATACAGTAGAGAGTTTTATTGTCATATTTTTTAATATTAACAAGGCCCTAGCCAAGCTTTTTCAATTCAACTAGGAGAAAGTGAGGACTGCAGATGCTAGAGATCAGAGCTGAAAAATGTGTTGCTGGAAAAGCGCAGCAGGTCAGGCAGCATCCAAGGAGCAGGAGAATCCTGAAGAAGGGCTTATGCCTGAAACGTCGATTCTCCTGCTCCTTGGATGCTGCCTGACTTGCTGTGCTTTTCCAGCAACACATTTTTCAGCTGTTTCAATTCAGCTACACCACTAGCATTTACCCAGCAATGTGGAAAATTGCCCAGTTATGCCCTGTACACAAAAGTAGAACAAATCCAACCGAACCAACTCCTGCCCTATCAATTTATTCTCAAGCATTGGTAAAGCAATGGAAGGAGTGATCAACAGTGCTATTAAGCAATACTTGAGTAGCAAGAAATTACTCAACTCCTGACCTCGTTACAACCTTGATTCAAACAAGACCAAAGAGCTCAATTCCAGCGATGAGGTCAGAGTGGCTGCCGTTGACATCAAGGCTGCATTTAACCAAGTATGGTATGAAGGAGTCCTACCAAAATCTTCCGTATCCCCCAAACCTGTTCACTATCCACAAGGCCCAAGTCAGGAGTGTGATGGGATACTCCCGACTTGCCTGGATGGATACAGCCCCAACAACACTCAAGCTGAATACCATCTAAGAAAAAGCAATCTAAGATGTTCAGCTCCCCCCCTCCCCGTTACATTCATTCCATTTAGTACGGATGTACAACTGCAGCAACACAAGCCTTCTACAAAATGCACACCTTCCAAACCCACAATCTCTACCATAGAGAAGGTCAAGGGCAGCAGATGCGTGAGACTACTATCACCTACAAGTTTTCTCTAAGCCATACACCATCCTGACTTTGAAACATACCATCGTTTCTCCAGTATCTCTTGGTCGAATTCCTGGACCTTCCTCCCTCACAGCATTATGGGTGTGCTAACACCAAACAGCTCACTACCAACTTCCATTTGGCAAGTCGGGTTAAGCAATAAATGTTGGCCCAGCCAGTGAAGCCCATATCCTCTGAATCAATGAGAAAAATTTGAAGGCTTCTCAAGTTAACACTATTGCTCAACTTCTGGCCTGTTGCATTTCCAGCAATTTTATTTCCTGTCATTTCTTCCCATTACCCCTCCTCCCCAACTTTTTTCAGAGTTTATTGGGGTCACTCAACACATAGACAAGTATGTGTTTGTGGGCTGCACGGTGGCACAGTGGTTAGCACTGCTGCCTCACAGCATCAGAAACCCGGGTTCATTTCCCGCCTCAGGCGACTGACTGTGTGGAGTTTGCACGTTCTCCCCGTGTCTGCGTGGGTTTCCTCCGGGTGCTCCGGTTTCCTCCCACCATCCAAAGATGTGCAGGGTCAGGTGAATTGGCCATACTAAATTGCCTGTAGTGTTAGGTAAGGGGTAAATGTAGGGGTATGGGTGGGTTTCGCCCCGGCGGGTCGGTGTGGACTTGTTGGGCCGAAGGGCCTGTTTCCACACTGTAATCTAATCTAAATCTAAATCTAATCTAAAGTAGGCCTTTTCAGATTGAATCTAGACAATGAGCAATAATAGACCATTGTAGAAACCTGGAGAACTTCTTCAAGGTAGGCATCCAACCTGCCAGCTCAGCACCATCCTCATGACCTGTCCCACCTGTCAATCTTTCTTCCCACCTATCCACTCCTCTCCGACTTATCACCTTTACCCCTTCCTCCATCCACCTATTGCACTCTCAACTCCCTTCTCCCCAGCCCCACCCCCCTCCCATTTATCTCTCCACCCCCGAGGCTCCCAGCCTCATTCCTAATGAAGGCCTCCTGTCTGAAACGTCGATTTTCCTGCTCTTCAGATGCTGCCTGACCTGCTGTGCATTTCCAGCACCACTCTAATCTCGACTTTAATCTCCAGCATCGCAGTCCTCATTTTCACCATTGTAGAAACCTGTCTTCACCCAGTTGCAACACATTCCACCATACAATAAGGAGCTACTAAATAACTGAGAAAACAGGTATATAATCATTTTGCTGATCAGTCCACTGTATGCTGCAGAACCTATTTGTGAATAGTTGTTTAAGGAGAGAAGAGTCTGTGTCAGTTATCAACTTCACCTAATTCTGTGACAAACACCATACCCTTGCTACTAATTTCAACCTCCTCCTTGACAGTTTGCAAATGAGGCATCCTACTCAATTCTGCAGCAAGCTACCAGCCGGGTCGCATAGAATGCCTAGTTTCACAGAATCATGAAATGGAGGTGCTGGTGTTGGATGGGGTTGGACAAAGTCAGAGGTCAGACAACACCAGGTTATAGTCCAACAAGTTTATTTGAAGTCGCAAGTTCTCGGGGCACTGCTTCTTCACATGACTTCACCTGACAAAGGAGCAGTACTCTGAAAGCTCGTCATTTCAAGTAAACCTGTTGAACTATAATCTGGTGTCATGTGACTTCATATAATCCCTACTGTGTGGAAACAGGCATTCAGCCCATTAAGTCCATACCAACCCTCTGAAGAGCATCCCACCCAGACTCACCCCCCTACCCTATCCCTGTGCACTGCATTTCCCATGGCTAATCCATCTAGCCTGCACATTCCTGGACACTATGGGCAATTTAGCATGGCCAAGCCACCTAACTTGCACATCTTTGGACTGTGGGAAGAGACCCCCAGAACACCTGGAGGAAACCAACACAGACACGGGGAGAATGTGCAAACTCCACATGGACAGCCAGCCAAGGGTGGATTGAACCCAGATTCCTGGCACTGTGGGGCAGCATTGCTAACCAGTAAACCACCATGTCACCCCTATATACCATGAAATCACCAACCTCCAACCTTGCCTCAGTTCATCTTTTGTCCAAACTCTCATTGATACCTTTTTAACCTCCAGAATCAATTAATCCAGTGCTTTCCTGTTTGGCCTCCCATCTTTCACCATACGGTTCTCTCCTAGAGCATCAAGCCCTTTTCATGCAATGAGCACCCCTGACAATAATCGTACAAAATGCGTAATTAATATATTTTCTAGAAATCATTAGTCACAGCTATATACTAGAATAAAGTGGCTTCTGTGTTAATCAGATAATCCTGAGAGAAAAGGCTGGAATTCAGAAAGCACATTCCAGGCAGATCATTATCAGAGAGGGTGTAGTAGCAGGGTAGAGTTTCAGCCACAGGTGCACAGAGCTGCTAACAGGTTACTCTCCAACTCAGATAAAATGGGTCAGTTTGAATCTCTAATCTCATGAATACAGCTTTAGCTTAAAGACTGAACACTGGAAATTCTCTGGGGTAACAATTGCTACAAATAATAAAGTCCAATTCAAAGAGAATAAATCACAGAATCACAAAAACATAATGGCACAGAAACAGGCCATTTGGGTCATTGTCTCTGTACCAGCTCTCCAAATGAACACCATGACACAGTGTCTTTTTCCCATACCCTTGCATATTGTTTTTATTTAAATCATCATCCAAACCCCTTTGAATCTCTCAACTGAACCTGCCTCCATCACACTTCCAGGTAATGCAATCCAGACTTGAACCATGTGTTATATGAAAAGGTTTTCTCACCTTGCGTTTGCTTCCTTTGAAAATCATTTTAAATCTGCGCCCTTTCATTCTTGATCCTTTAACAATCCATTTATTATCTTGCAGAACTATGGCAGTTTGGTGCATATCACTTTCACTGTCTTAGATACCATAATTTGCAGCTAGATAGGTCCCTAGTTTTATGGCAATGGCAAGACCTGATTAAACAAATTCATAGAACTGTGGGGAAGGTGGACGCAGATTGGGAGGTGACAAGACATTTGCAACGAAAAGGAAGTTGGTGATTATTCTGATATTCTTCAGCTGGCCTCTCCTCTTTTAGGGGAACGTGAGGACTGCAGATGCTGGAGAGTCAGACTTGAAAAGTGTGGCACTGGATGAGCAGGCAGCATCTGAGGAGCAGGAGAGTTGATGTTTTAGGCATAAACCCTTCATCAGGAATGTGGATGGGGAAGGGGGCTGAGAGGGGGTGGACCTGGGAGGCTGTGGGAAAGGTAGCTGGGAGGGCAGTAGGTGGATGCAGGTGGCGGGGGGGGGGGGGGTCATTTTGATAGGTTGGTGGGGAGGGTGGAGCGGATAGAGTGGGAAGGAAGACGGTCTCTTCTACATCAGGGAGAGAGGATGCCAACCCACGGAGCATTTCAGGGAACATCTCTGGGACGCATGCACCAAGCAACCCCACTGCCCTGTGGTCGAACACTTCAACTTCCCCTCCCAATCCACCAAGGACTTGCAAGTCCTGGGCCTCCTCCACTGCCAAATCTAAGCCACCTGACAACTGGAGGAAGAGCGCCTCATCTTCCGCCTTGGGACCCTTCAACCACACAGCACTAACATCGACTTCACTGGTTTCCAAGTCTCCCTTCCCCCACTTCATCCCACACACAACCCTCCAACTTGGCACCACTCTCTTGACCTGTCCATCTTCCTTCCTACCTATTGGCTCCAAACTCCCCACCAATCTTTCACAATTACCCCCACACCTGCATCCACCTATCCCCTTCCCAGCTACCTTCCCCCCAACCCTCACCCCTCCCCCTATTTGTGTCTTAGCCCCCTTCCCCCTCCAAATTCCTGACGAAGGGTTTATGCCCGAAACATTGACTCTCCTGCCTGACCTGCAGGTATATTTTTCCAGCGCCACACTTTTCGACTCTTATCTTTCATTCTTATCAAAACTAATGACTGTTATCGCACATAAATTTACACATTAATTTCCCAACCTACATCACTGACTGTTTCCTGCTTAGTAAAACAGCAGGAATAATAGATCAATTTTGAGTCTATACTTTTGCCACTTTTCCTTCCTGGCTGTTATAGGATAATGTTTGAACCTTTACTCTCACATATTATAACGTGGGGCATTCTGTCAGAATCAGCCTTAGCCAAGAAAGGGGCAATTGTAATGATCATTCTTTGACATCATTACAGTATAGGGTCAAACTGCAACTTCCCTCTTTGTGTTATTTAGTCCTGTACTGTACCAGATTGATTATTTGATAATGTGCTATATCAAGGGTTATAGATCATGTGTTACCCCCAATAGAAGATTGACTGGCTCACAGGAAGCAGAGAGTAGATATGAATGGGTCTTTTTCAGACAGGCAGGATCAAGATTTTACAATTTATACACATGATCTAGACAAAGGTACCAAGAGTATCAGAGCTAAGTTTGCTGATCACAGAAAGATAGGTAGGAAAGTGAGTTGTGAATAGATCATAAGGAGCCAGAAAGGTAGATAGGTGAAGTGAGTGGGCAAAGATCTGGCAAATAAAGTGGGACGAATTTGGGGCAGTGTGAAATTGTCCATTCTGACAGAAAGAATAAAAAAGAAATATATTATCTGAATGGTGAGAGGCTGCAGAGCTGGGAAATTCAGAGAGATCCAGGGGTCCTAGTGCATGAATCACAGAAGGTTAGTGTGCAGATACAGCAAGTAATCAGAAAAGCTAATAGAATGTTATGTTTTATTGCGAAGGGATATTGCGCAGGAGCAGGGAGGCTATGCTTCAGTTATACAGTGCATTGGTGATTTGGCATCTGGAGTACTGATACAGGACTAGTCATCAAAATTCTCTCCAAGCTGTGCATGACAATCGATATGTTAGCATAGAGCGCAGTATTGTTCTCTGGTTCCAAACCTCAGTGGTCCACAGAAGAAAAACGTTAGAGGGAACACTGCAGGTCACAGATATTACATAAGGGTGTTAATGCTTTGAAAATAATTCAGAGAAGATTTACTAGACTAATACCTGGAATGAGCAGATTGGTTAATGAGGGTAGAAGATTCAGAGTGATTGAATTTAAATAAACAAGATCCGTAGGGGACTTATATCGATATAAGGATATATATGGATAGGACATTTCCTCTTGTGGGAGAATCTAGAACTAGGGGTCATAGATTAAAAATAAGAAATCGCACATTTAAGACAAAAGTGAGGAAAATATTCTCTCACGGCATAAGAGTCTTTGGAATTCCCTTTCTCAAAAGATACAGAATCTTTAAATAATTTTACGACACAGGTAGACTGATTCTTTATTGCCAAAGAGATGGAAGATATTGGAGAATGCAGGAATGCATTGAGGTTAAAATCAAATTAGTCATAATCTTATTGGATGATGAAGCAGGCTTGAAGAGCCAAGTGGTTATTCTTGTTCCTTGTTCATACATTTTTGGTACTAAAGAGAAGCAAAATGTCAGACACAAGGTTTGGCCAGGTCTCATTGGCAAAACATAAACAGACAAGTGTAGTTACACAGATCTAAATAAGAACATCCTAGTCAGTGTAAACAAATAATTGGAACAATCTCAAAATTCAGGTGCTAAAGTGCCCTGGTGAGCTCATCAAAACTTATGACTGTAAACAGAAAAGGAGAGCAGCACAAACAATATAGTCAGGAGCTGACTCCCAGTGGAGGAACCTGTTGAACAAACAGAAGCAGCCTGAGAAATCAAGCCAGCATTAACACAACAATCTCACTAGCTGGATATAGGGTGGCACAGTGGTTAGCACTGCTGCCTCACAGCGCCAGAGACCCGGGTTCAATTCCTGCCTCAGGCAACTGTCTGTGATGTGTTTGCACATTCTCCCCGTGTCTACGTGGGTTTTCTCCAGGTGCTCTGGTTTCCTCCCACAGTCCAAAAACATGCTGGTTAGGTGAATTGGCCGTGTTAAATTGCCCGTAGTGTTAGATGTAGGGGAAAGGGTCTGGGTTGGTTGCTCTTTGGAGGGTTTGTGTGGACTTGTTGGGCCGAAGGGCCTGTTCCCACACTGTAAGTAATCTAAGGATGCTGGAAAATTATTTTAATCTGCTCACCCTCTACAAAATGGCCCACTGTCCACTGATCTCCAGAGGTTTGGCAACAATCATAGAACAAAGGTCTAAGTTAATTTTGATGATAGGCCTGAAGAAAGATTTCTTTTAAATGAAAAGGTGCAAACAAAAGTTTTCCTCCCTTCAGGCACTGCTATTGATCCATGAACCTTAAATCCTATCTCTGACCTGTGTTAAACTAACTGAACTCAACCAGGACACCAATAAGAACATCACAATTCTTCCTGCCCTTAGTTTACAGGAGGTGGGAAATCCAACCAAAGTTTCTGATCAATATTTGGTGTATATCATCGATTTCAATATCAGATGAGATCTTAGCTGAACTTGGCAATGTATGGCTCCTACCCACATTTACTCATAGGGAACAAACTGAGCAATGGTTGTTTAGCAGGGTGTTGGATGTCGGTGGCACTCCAGAGACCCAACATTGAATCATAGAATTCCTACAGAGCAGAAAGAAGTCAATCAGCTCATTGAGTCTGCATCGACCCTCTCCTCCAGGATGCCACCTACAACATAAACTATTAATACCCTTTTGTAAGGTGACCAATAGTTTTCTTTTTCCACTACCATCTATTTTATGTCAAGATTTCCAACATTGTGGGGCAGCATCTCCTTCGCAAGTAACTAAGAATTGGCTATAAATGCCGGCCATTCCAGCGACATCAATGTCATAGAGTCATAGAGATGTACAGCATGGAAACAGACCCTTCGGTCCAACCTATCCATGCCGACCAGATATCCCAACCCAATCTACTCCCAACTGCCAGCACCCGGCCCATTTCCCTCCAAACCCTTCCTATTCATATACCCATCCAAATGCCTCATAAATATTGCAATTGTACCAGCCTCCACCACATCCTCTGGCAGCTCATGCCATACACGTACCACCCTCTGTGTGAAAAAGTTGCCCCTTAGGTCTCTTTTATATATCTTTCCCCTCTCACACTAAACCCATGCCCTCTAGTTCTGGACTCCCCGACCCCAGGGAAAAGACTTTGCATATTTATGCTATGCATGCCCCTCATAATTTTATAAACCTCTATAAGGTCACCCCTCAGCCGCCGACGCTCCAGGGAACACAGCCCCGGCCTGTTCAGCCTCTCCCTGTAGCTCAGATCCTCCAACCCTGACAACATCCTTGTAAATCTTTTCTGAAGCCTTTCAACTTTCACAACATCTTTCCGTTGGAAGGAGACCAGAATTGCACGCAATATTCCAACAATGGCCTAACCAATGTCCTGTACAGCCGCAACATGACCTCCCAACTCCTGTACTCAATACTCTGACCAATAAAGGAAAGCATAC